>NC_092130.1:144527657-144650157 GCF_043159975.1 Macaca nemestrina
CCAAGGCCCCCTGGGTTTAAATTTCCAGAGTCATTACCACTTTGTGCTGCAATTCTCCCTGTCTAGACTGTAGGGTCTTTGAGCACAGGGCCTGTATGGATTACTACTGGTTACTCAGGAACCAGAATGAAAGGTGCTCAGAAAAGAGTTGCTGCACCAATAAGCAGATGCAACACAGTCACAAACATGAGAGGGTTCATCTGTCTATTTCCAATCCTAAGACTTGGAGAATGGAAGTCAGTAAACATCAAACTTAAAAGGAAAAAAAAAAAAAAAGCCAATGAGTTCCTTCTTCAATCATTACAATGTAAAATAGATCCCAGTGTGGCTGCTCTAATTGAATGTGGGGTGAGTGGGAGTCATAGCCTTTGTCAGCGTCCCCCTTTTCTTGCCCCCAAGTAGCTCCCTGGGTGAGGCACCTCCTTAATGTGTGGATTCTACACATCACAGCTGGGAAGCGAGGATGAATGCAGAAGTCAAGTCAGTTTGTGCCATAATTCCTTACTGCCCAGTTCAGGTTTCGAACCTCAATCTCTGGGCTCCTGGTCCCATGTGTGCAGTCACTAAGCCACATGCTCTCCCTTCCCAATTCTGAATGTCATCCATAAAACTAGGTTAGACCAGATTGTTTTTCTCAAGTCGCTTTCCTGATTCGAAATCATGTCATGCCAATAACGGGCTTGCCATATCCACTTTGGTCTGTTTAGTTAAGGACACAAACTTTCATATACACTCAGTGATTAATGGCTTCTCATTAGGATTTCCCTGCCACAGATTAAACACAAACATAATACAGTCACCAAAGGAAGCTTATTGAAGGGCATGAGTTTTATGAAGCACAGTGATGACATGAATGTTTTATAACTGTTTGCTGGTATAGAATCATAATTACAGCAATCAAGACAGATACACATCTTTTGTAAGGAAAAAAAGTAATTATAATTTAAAAGCACACAGCTCAAAGTTGCCATCACAAAAACGACTATTATAGCAACTATTTCGCGTTTGGACATTTTTTTGGCAGGAGGTCTGGGCATTGTTTATTGTAAGTCAGAAACAGGCACTGAGAAAATATGCTAATTTTTAAAGCAACAGAAAATTCAGTTTTGGGTTGAGAAAAGAGGGTGAACTGTGGAAACTGGGCCTTGAGCACAAATCAACCTTAGTGGCTGGAATAACTTTCGGACATTGGATGCAATTATAGTAATCTGGGGGTAAGGTTAGAATGAAGTTAGTTTACGCGTTAAAACATACATTCAAGACTTGGGCTGTGCTCCTGAGTAAAATTCCATCTTCTGTGAATGTCGTGCCTATGGATTGATTCTAAGCTGAAAGACCAGGGAAGAAAGACTTCAGAATGCTTAACAATCCCCTTTTCCTTGGCCAGGCAAGGAATTCCCATGGAATTATGAGGCAGTTCATTTTTGAGTCATAGAAGAAGCAAATGCAAGCCTCTTTCCTCATTCCGCTGCTTTCCCAGGAAGGAAGGATCACACTTGCTTGAAATAGAATTAACGCAGGATGACTAGTTTATACCTACCCCTGTCCTCACTTGTTTGCTGAAGTCCAGTAGATTCTTCAAAATCGCTTAATAATCAACAGGTGAAATCAGCATAGGTCATGTGACATTAGAGAAAAATGCATGGAGACTGGGGGTCAGGAGACCTGAGTGGTGCAAGGTTGGGCAAATATGGTATTGTAGGAGGTCCTCTCCTCCAAACTGAATAGTGAGGTGAGGTCTGGGTTTCAATTTTTTTTAACCCTTTGTTCCAATCAAATCTCATGATGAAACAAGCAGCATGACACATCAGTTATAAACCTGAAGGGTCGGGAGGCAGAGCCACTGATTCACCCTTCCTCTAGCCTCCCCTCCTCCTCTCTCTTCCCTAACCCCAACCACCAGCATCTGGACCCTGAGTGTGTTCCAAGTTGTTGGGGCAAGATTTGGAAATGACTGGATCGGGTAACTCAAAGTACTCAAATTCTAAGAATGAAATTCCCATAAACTGGAATAACCTCTGGGTGAAAAACGAAAAGGATGAGTTAAACTCCAAGAACTCCACAGTGTTCATGATACCTCAATTAATAAATAGCGGCACATGCCTGTAATCCTAGCTACTCGGGAGGCTGAGGCAGGAGAATCACTTCGACCCGGGAGGCAGAGGTTGCTGTGAGCCTAGATCGCACCACTGCACTCCATCCAGCCTGGGTGACAAGAGCGAAACTCCGTCTCAAAATCAATCAATCAATCTTCTTCAAAACATGGCTTGTTTTAAAAGTTCACCCACAAAGGCACTTTGAGAGGCCTGTGCGGGTGGATCATGAGGTCAGGAGTACGAGATCAGCCTGACGAAGTTGGTGAAACCCCATCTCTACTAAAAATACAAAAATTAGTGGGCGTGGTGGTGCTGGCCTGTAGTCCCATCTACTCAGGAGGCTGAGGCAGGAGAATCGCTTGAACCAGGGAGGCAGAGCTTGCAGTGAGCTGAGATAGTACTATTGTTCTCCAGCCTGGGTGACAGAGCCAACTCCGTCTCAAAAAAAAAAAAAAAAAAAGTTCAACCGTAGGTAGGATGTCTAGGGGTTTCTGTCTCAGGTCTTAGGCCTATTCCTAGGGACGCGAGGTGGCAATGAGACAGACTGAGTTGAAGAGGCCAGTCCTATTTTTTGTGACTTGTGAGCTAGCTAAGCCCCAGGACAAATGCAGGAAATAAAACTGCCAAATTTAGTGGTTTACCCAAAGTTATCCAAGTAAATGACAGAGTCCAGACCAGAACCTAGAGTTGGCACTCCCAGTCCTAACCATTTTCAGATGGTTGTAGTACCAACTACATTCTGTGAAAGCCTGGAATGACAGGATTCATTTATGAGGGTGAGGTTTTCAAATTCTATGTTACAAATCTGTGCTGCCCAGTATGTTAACCACTAGCCACATGTAACCACTGAGCACTTGAATAGAGTTAGTAGGATTTGAGATGCGCTGTTTTATGTGTTATGTATACAATAGATTTTGAAAACTTAGTACCCCCAAAATGTAAAATATCTCATTAATACTTATATTGACTTCATGTTGTAATGGTAATATTTCAGATATATTGAATTAAATAATATATGTTGAAATTAATTTTGGTTGGGCACCATGGCTCACACTTGTAATCCCAGCACTTTGGAAGGTCAAGGTTGGCAGATTGCTTGAGTGCAGGAGTTTGAGATCAGCCAGGGCAACAAGGCAAAACCCAGTCTCAGTCTCTACAAAAAATACAAAAATTAGCTGGGCATGATGGTGGGCACCTATAGTCTCAGCTACTTGGGAGCCTGAAATGGGAGGATCACTTGAACCCGGGAGGTCAAGGCTGCAGTGAGCTGTGTTCATGCCACTGCACTCCAGCCAGGGTGACAAAGAAAACAATTAATTTCACTTGCTGCTTTTTGCTTCTTTTACTGTAGCTAGTAGAAATTTCTAATTTATATATATAACTCACATTATATTTCTATTGGTCAGCACTGTTAGAAAGTGATTGCTCTTTAAAGAAGAGTCTTTGGAAAAAGATAGAATTGGTGGGGCTCATGAAATCCTCTCTCCAGAGCAATCACTCTTAATTTATTTAAATAGATTAACATGTAGTAAGAATATTTTGGTCTCTGCGTAGAAGTTTACGGCTAATGGTAATAGTAACAATAATAAAAGGTCTACCACTTATTAAGTCTTTTTGAAAAGACTTATGTGTCAGGCACCATGCCAAGTGTTTTATATTTGCCTCATTTACTTGTCACAACAATCTTATTGTTACTAAGTTTTATTATTCCCACTTTCCCAATGAAGGAATTGAGATTCTCAGAGAATTAGCAACCGCCTAGGTCACAAGCTGGTTGAGTGATTGGACCAAGATTCTACCCTAGTCCTCTTGCGTTTAAAGCCTGGGAACTTAAGTGCTACACAATTCTGCTTTGCTGGGACTAACAGTCCTGATAAAAATACCACCCTCAGAATTCTACAGATTCCCACTATGTTTGAAGGCCCTGGAGGGAAGGTGGGATACACAAAGTGGGGCAAAATCGTGGCAGTCCTCAAGGATCTGACATTATGGTAGGGAAAACATATGCAAAGAAATACGTGACAGAGGAAGACTTCATGAGAGAGATGAAAACATAAAATCCCTCATCGGACAGGACAGACACGAATTCATTCCAGTTGTGGGGGGAAAGAGAGAGTTTCATGGAAGAGGCAGCATTTCAGAAAGAACTCTAAAGATGAGGAAGGTTTTTCTGGAGTTAGGAGTAGCTAGGGAGGGTGTGCCAGGTGGAAGAAATGGCAGGAACACGACAAGTCCTGTGAGGGGACCAGCAAGGGGACCCAGATGGTTGTTTACCCACGGCAAGAGACCAGAGAAAAGACTGAGGAGAGAGTTCCAAGTCTGGACAAATTAAGGAGTGGAAACAAAGCTGAAATAAGATGTATACCTTGCTTTCTTGACAAGGCAGTCACAGCATTTCTTGGGTTGAAAAGAAGTTTTCAGTTTGTGTTAATGCACTTTGGAGCACGCTAAAGTCTTTTTTCTAGTACCTGGCAGAACAAGCAGTAACACCACCAACAACACTATCAGCCTCAAGAACTTCCAAGAATTACCCAATCTCTATGAGCCAAAAACAAAACAAAACAACCAACCAAACACACCAAAAAACCCAAACATCCAAATGTGACACAGATACCATGGGAGCAACCCCCAGGTGGCCAACATTCTTCCATATTCCAAGATATCTATCAGCAGACACAGGCCCCCACTATGCTCTGATCAAAACCCTGGTTTTTCTTCTCTTCCATTAGAGGAAGACCTGTCTTAGAGGACAATAGATCCACCAAATTGTCACAATTGCTAACATTCACAAGGCAGAGAGACAACACTAGAAGAAGCACCTTTCACCAGATGTAGAAGAGAGTGAATAGTTTTATTAGGGAACTTCTTTTTAGATGTTTGCTATGTTTTTCAAACGTAATATTTAAGATGGAACTCACCCCTCAAGCCCTGCACAGGGTAGCTGGAGTCTCCCCTTTCTGGAGAGCTACTTGGACTTGGACCTTTCCTTCACTAAATCCCAAAGGATTCAGAGTTGTTTTTTTTACCCCCTAGTTCTGCTTTCAAAATCTTCCAGGAAGTTAGGACTGTCACGTGACGCCTATTGTTATGAAGAAGTGTAGTGATTAAAATGTGGTCCCTGTCTAATCCCAGCCAGGGGCTTTGCCTCTTGATTAAAATATGGGGGGGGGGGGGGAGTTAAGGAAAGGAGCCTGCTGAGGGGTAAATTTACTTCAGGTTAACCCTGCTTTTCATCAGTCATTTCCTGCAAACTCATTCCCATAGCCAGGCATTAGCAAATCCCACCTTTCCAAAACTGGCCCTTGTCAAGAGACACTTACTGGTAATCCTGGAGCTTCCTCTCTAGCATTTCCTTTACCCACCAGGAATGTCTGATCTTCCCAATTCCTCATCACAGACAGAAAAAAATCATCACAAATCCACGAGTCCTCAAAGTCTGGAGCTTCTAGCTAGGCAGAATTCACTGGTTGCTGGTTGTCCATTTTGAAGTATTCTCTTGGGTCTTTTTGATGAGATTGCAATCTTTATTTGGATATGTTGATGCTTTAGGGAAGCAAACCTTTCCTTCAGGTGTATCTTAACTCAAAAGGAGCTGTCTGAACATTTTAAAATGCCCATTGGCTGTATGAGTTGAAATCGATGTTGTGAAGGTGAGAAAATGGAAAAGAACAAATAAGAGTGGACAAGGGCACAGATGTTCTTCAGGGATACAGTGTCCAGTCAAAGCTGGGGTTTGAATCTCATTACAAAGTCAATACAGACTACAGCATGGCTTCTATCTGCTCTTCCTCTTATTTTTAAACTTTTTATTAATTTTTGTAGAGATGGGGTCTCGCTATGTTGCCCAGGCTAGTCTCGAACTCCTGGACTCAAGTGATTCTCCCACCTTGACCTCCCAAAGTGCTGGGATTACAGGCAAGAGTCACCACACCGAGCCCTGGTCTTCCTCTTTTTTGTTTTTGTTTTTGTTTTTTGAGACTGAGTTTTGCCCAGGCTGGAGTGCAATGGCGTGATCTCAGCTCACCACAACCTCTATCTCCTGGGTACAAGTGATTCTCCTGTCTCAGTCTCCTGAGTAGCTGGGATTACAGGTGCACACCACCATGCCTGGCTAATTTTGTATTTTTAGTAGCGACAGGGTTTCACCATGTTGGTCAGGCTGGTCTTCAAATTTCCAACCTCAGGTGATCCGCCCACCTCAGCCTCCCAAAGTGCTGGGATTATAGGTGTGAGCCACTGCGCCCGGCCTCTTCCTCTTAAAGTTGATTTAACATTTCCAGATTCCTCAGCTCTACCCACAGTGGCCCCACAGATTTTGCTATCTTATTATACTGCCCTTTCAGTCGTTGTATAGAACTTGGACTTGTTAGCAAGTTTAAATAAATTTTCTTTTCCTTTTAGATTTTTGAAGACTGAAGTCTTCAAAACATCTCTTTGCAAAAGTGTACAAAATATAGACTAAAATGTTAGTGTTTCCCTCCTTCCTCCACTGCTTTATACTCCCAGCCTTCACTCCACATTCAGCAGTTTATTCTCTTTTGTGCCACAAGTATTTCTTGAGCCCCACTCTGCCTGGCACTGTTTAAGGAGATGTGGATAAAGCAGTGAACAAAGGAGAGGACATCTTGACTCTCATGGAACTTACTTTCTGGTGGGGGGAGACAGACCCCAAACAAATAAATGCACACTGCTTTAGGAAACGACTTTGGAGCTCACTCAGGGTGAAATAGGAAGACATCGTAGGACATCACGAAGAATGAAATGGCTTTTTTTTTTTTCTTTTAAGGCTAACTGGCTGATTTGTGGAAAATGGTTAGCAGGGTGAGAGACTACCTAGGAGGCCATTGAAAAAGGCCTAGTGAGAGTTGTTGGTGGCTTGGATTAAGGTACAACCATAAATGTGCGGAGAAGTGCTACAACTTAGGGATACAGTTTGGAAGAAGAATTGTCAGGATTTGATGAAAAATTGGACAAAATAAGAAAAGAGAGATGTGAAAGATATAGCTGAAGTTTTAGACTTGAGCAACGAGGTAAATAGACTAACTAAAATGAGGTGGAGGGCTGAAGGTTCAAGTTAGGTGCAGGGGAATGAAGAGCTCTGAATGCTCATAGATCTCCAATGGAAATCTCTAGGTGGCAACGGCATTCTCGAGAGAGGTGAAGCTGGAGCTCTACATTTGGGACCTGTGACACACACGGAATTTAAAGCTCTGTGTAATCATGCCAAGGGAGCATGACAATGAATGAAGATGGAGGAGAAGATTCAAAACCAAAATGGGGTAGAATAACTAAAAATTAAATGGTCAAAGTTGTTTTATTTATTTATTTATTTATTTATTTATTTATTTATTTATTTTTATTTTTTATTTTTTTTGAGACAGAGTCTCACTCTTGTTGCCAAGGCTGGAGTGCAATGATGTGATGTCGGCTCACTACAACTTCCACCTCCCAGATTCAAGTGGTTCTCCTGCCTCAGCCTCCCAAGTAGCTGGGATTACAGGGGCATGCCACCACACCCGGCTAATTTTTGTATTTTTTAGTAGAGACGGGGTTTCACCATGTTGGTTAGGCTGGTCTCGAACTCCCAACCTCAAGTGTTCCTCCCGTCTCAGCCTCCCAAAGTGCTGGGACTACAGGCATGAGCCACCACGCCCAGAAAAGTTGTTTTATTTAACATTACACATGTTAGTACAACAAACACGATTACAAAAGCTGGTATTATACCTAATCTGATTTCTATTATATTATTCTGCCTCATTTTGTTAGCCAAATTTTTATATAAGATTTAATGACTCTAAAACCAACGTTTTTGGCCTGAGTAGCTGTAGGAATGTAGTTGTAATTTACTGATTTGGGGAGGACTGAGAATAGACTTGTGGGCAGGAAGTCATAATTTGAGATACTCGAGGGGAGATGTTGAATAAACTGTTAGATATGAGAGAATGAATTCATGGGAGAGGTCTGGTTTGAGACTAGATTTGGTTTTATCTGCTATAGATAGTGTTCCTATGGGGCGTGAGTGAGTGTAGCTAGTGAACAGATAAGGACTGGGCCCTGGGCTCTCCAATGTCTGGAAGTGGAGAAGATATCGAGGAATTGGAAGGAAGATAATGAGGTAAGGGAGGAAAAAGCAGAAATCCTATCTAACATGCCAAATTATCTTAAAATTACAAGAACTGAAAACATCAAATAGTCTCAGAGTCTCCCCTAATTTGGCATAAGCAAAGAATACTGTCTTTTATTTATTTCACCTCTGCATTTAATTCTAAATCTCCCCAGGATTATAGATACATACCTGCTAAGAAAATAATTATGTCATCCAAACAATTTTCGGATGCTTTCCTAGGGGAATTTTTTGGAATTCTGTTTTCAGCTAGTCATGTGCCCATTGCCTAGAGATTTTGGCTGGGTGTGACATGTGGAGCTGGGCACACATGGTGCTGCTTCTTACTTTCACGCTGCCATATGAAGGAAGGTGTTCTTTTCTGTCTCTCTGTTATGAATTTGAAGGCTTGAGGGCACCTAATTTAAGCAACCCCAGGGGGTCTATACCACTTGATTGGACTTTCACATTTTACCCTTTGCATTTCTTTGTCTTTTGAGGTTATGCCAAGATCTTTCCCTGGAACACTGCCTGTGGGGTTGGAGACACCCTACAAAGGTTCTGTGGATAGGCTCCAGGGGTCTGTGAACTTGAATGGGAGAAACAGTACCTCTTTATTTTCATTAACCTTTAGTTGAAATTCAGCAATTCCTTCAACTAATGGATGTAGGTAGAAAATTACATGAGTTTTAGCAGTACTCGGACTTTGTCACCCATAGAAATCACAGATATTTTCATATCACCTTACAATTGTTTCAGATATCTCCAGATGTCATCTGAGAAGGTGCTTCAGTAGACTGTGATAGGGGTCCATGGTGCAGAATGGTGGAGGACCCTGCTATCTCTAAAGATATATTCAACTGGATGTATATTCTACTGGAGACACACACACACACACACACACACACACACACACACACACATATATATATATATATATATATATATATATATATATATATATATATATATTTTTGAGACAGGGTTTCAACACGTTGCCCAGTTCCTGGTCTCAAGCAATCCACCCACCTCAGCCTCCCAAAGTGCTGGGGTTACAGGCATGAGCCACCGTGCCCGGCCTCTACTGGATATCTTGATGCCTTGTTCAATGACATTAACTTTATTTATGGTGCCTTTCTTGTCAGAGGCTTTACATTTTAGGTGGTGAATTCTGCTATTATTACTTTTTCTCCATGGCTTCTAAGCTTTGTGTATTTCTTGGAAAGGCCTTCCCCACTCAAAAGCAATAAACATACATTGTAACTTTCCAATATTTTCTTTCAACAGTTTTATAGGGCTTTTGCTTTGTTTTGTTTTCCTTTTTGTTTTATTTGTTTATCTTGTTTAGAAATGGAGTCTTGCTGTTTTGCTCAGGCTGGCCTGGAACTCCTGGGCTCAAATGATTCTCCCATCTCAGCCTTCTGAATAGCTGAGACTACAGGTGCCTGCCACTGTGCCCAGCTTGTTTTGTTTTTCATGTAGCACTTTAATCCAATTGGATTATGTTTTTATGTCTGCTGTAATGTAAGCATCTAACTTTTCTATTTCACTTTCTAAAATGGCAGCCAAATATCCCAATAGTATTTATTGGATAGTGAATAAATTTGTCATTTATCATATTTTTAGTAGCTTTGCTGTGGCATAATATTATACATACTTAAAGTGTGCAATTTGATGATAAGTTTTGACATAGCTGTATACCTGTGAAACCATTACCACCATCAGGAGAGTGAATAATTCGTATTTTTAAATAATTTCCATTTTATTTATCTTTTGAATAGTTAATATATTCACATGGTTCAAAATTCAAAAATTTTGCAGACCCTGCACTTGATGGATCAGCTGGCACTGCCCAGATCAATAAACTGGCTCAGCTCATCTAGTGGCCCCCACCCAGGAACTGACTCAGCCCAAGAAGACAGCTTCGACTCCCTGTGATTTCTTCCCTAACCAATCAGCACTCCTGGCTCACTGGGTCTCCCCCACCCACCAAGTTATCCTTAAAAACTTTGATCCTCGAATGCTCAGGGAGACTAATTTGAGTAATAATACAACCCCAGTCTCCTGTACAGCCAGCTCTGTGTGAATTACTCTTTCTCTTGCAATTCCCCTGTCTCGATAAATCAGCTCTGTCTAGGCAGCAGGCAAGGTGAAACCCTTGGGTGGTTACACTTGATGGCATCCATGGGATTGCTGCTGTGAACCGTGATTCTGATTTGCTGAACTGAAACTAGAATTAGCCAGGGCTGATCACCCACTCTCCGCCCATCCTGCCCCTGTTCCATGAGATTTGGCCTCATTAAAACTGACCAGCACTGGGTCAAGCAAGTCTCTTCAGTGTTTGTCTGGCTCCTCCTAATGTAAATGTCCTCTAGGTGGTAGGATCATCTTAGCCTTCTTATCCATATAACTTCTTCCTGGGACACAGGGCTTCATGAAATGCTAGGGCATGGGCATTCTCACCAGACATATGTTCTAATATGAAATAATGCTCAGTTTTAAATTGACATATTAATATCAGTATGGTAGGTACACATAGGAGGAAGAATCATCTTAAATGTATATCCGTATTGGAAGTGAAAGAGAAGAATGAATTTACTTTGAATGTACTGATGAAAAAGAATTCAACTTTACTGCATAACCTCCCAAAGGGTTAGTGCAAGCCATGATTACAATAAGCTTTTATGGCCTCTCTCTCTCTCTGTCTCTCTGTCTCTCTGTGTGTTTTGTTTTTGTTTTAAATTTTTAGTTTCAAAAATCATTCTCTAAGTGCCACTGGGTTCCAGCGTACTTCACTGAAGAGCGTTAGTGTTCGTCACAGCATCTGTGTTGTATTTTGGGAGGTCCATGGGACTTAATTAGAAAGAAAATTGGCTGTAATTTCTTCTTTTGGTCCTCTTAATTGAAAAAAACAAAGCCTGGCTGTTACTGTTTGAAGACCCTTTTAAGAAATCATTCTTTAGCTTCCCCTTGATTTGTGTTTCTTGCTAAAAGTTTTCCCAGAGGAGGGCTGAAGACAGCCCTAGAACAGTTCAGGCATTCTGTTCTCTTCCCTTTCTATCGAAGCGCTCCAGATAAGAGCCCTGAAGGAGGGAACACATTCAGCCCTCACAGTAGGATGCCGGCACTTTATAATAACCTCTCCCACAGCCCCAAGATCTCAGCACTATTCACTTTCTACCAGGACCCTTAACATAGCACAAAGAAAGACTTTGAAAGTCCCTGGACCCCACATCCCTGCTGAGAGCCCAGGATGCAGGATACCACACAGCAGTCTTCAAAAAGCCCCTAATTTTATTTCCGTCTCTGATTTCTGAACCACAGTCTTCTGCTTGAACAAGGGGAAAAACATCTGTGTAAACAAATATAGATGACTGAAACAGGCTAAACGCTTTTCCCAATCAATTCACATAGACTCTCTGTTGATTGTAAGATGAATAGTGATATGGACAAAAAGTGCTCCAATACATGGTATTCTCTGTGAAGAGATTTATTGGTATTAAGCACCCACAATAATGGTCTCTATAAAATAGGGATGCAGGCTGCTGGTGACCAGAAAACAGTTAACTGTATCACATTATTATTATTATTATCATTATTCATATTATTTTGGGACAGAGTTTTGCTCTTGTTGTCCAGGCTGGAGTACAATGGCACAATCTCGGCTCACCACAAACTCCGCCTCCCGGGTTCAAGTGATTCTCCTGCCTCAGCCTCCTGAGTAGCTGAAATTACAGGCATGTACCACCATGTCTGGCTAATGTTTTATATTTTTAGTAGAGATGGGGTTTCTCCATGTTGGTCAGGCTGGTCTCAAACTCCCGACCTCAGGTGATCCACCCGCCTTGGCCTCCCAAAGTGCTGGGATTACAGGTGTGAGCCACCACGCCCAGCCATGTATCACATTGTTTTAGTTAGAAATTTTCACAAAGTTTTCCTAAGATCAATCCTTCACTCAACAAACATTTACTGAGCATCTATAAGCATTTTTTCCTAAGTGCTTCTGGGGACACTAGGCAAACCTGAATGAGATCTATCTATGCCTTTAAGGCTGTGGAACAGAGCAAAGGGATAAATAGTCATTAAGAGTATAGTTTCTGAAATCATCTGGCCTAGGTTTGAGTTCTGACTTCATTACCTGCTAGCTGTGTGGCCTTGGGCAAGTTGCAAAGTTTTCTGAGCTTCAATTTCTTCATCTTCAATATTATCTTCTTCACAATGACATTTATGAAAATTAAATAATGTGATGAAGAGTACCTGCCATATAATAAAAATGTCAATATAAAGATTATTATATTAGTTGGGGTATGGACTAAGCTACTATAGCAAAAAGACTCCAAATTCCAGTAGCAGAGCATAATAGTGGTTTATTCTTCTCTCTGTCCAGAGGTAGGAAGTCTGCAGCTATAAGGGGGCCTCCACATTTTCCACATGTGGCTTCCAGCTCTAAGACCAAGACGGTTGCTCTGGCCCTTTCCACATCCCAGCAAGCAAGAAAGGCAAAAGGCAAGGTGAAGACATGCTTCATCTTTTTAAGGACATCACCCAGAAGTGGCTGATTTCATTTCTGGTTACATTCCATGTTCCAGAACTTAGTCACCTGATTGTGCCAAGTTGCATTAGAAGTGGGAACTGTAGTCTCTAGCTGACCACATGCTCAGTTAAAACTCCTAACTTCCACTGTGCAAAGTGTTGGGCCATGAGCCGTTCTCAGGCACAGCTATCATTATTAGCTGGCCTTAGGACTGATGAAAATTGCTGCTATAAGAGCCTTGAAAGTCATAGGAGGTAGACTCCTGGACACATGGGGAAGGAAGAAAACATCCAGATAGAGGGATAGAGAGCTCAGAGGCATCAACGAGAAGAGGCTTTCAGAGTGTATGGAGAAGTCCAGATTATCAGAGTGTAGCAGGCAGTAGCAGAACTGTGTGGAAAATAAAGCCAGATCAGAGGTGAACAGCAGACCAGGAAGGGTCTAAGACATTTGGCCTGCATTTGTTAGGCCATGAAGAGATAGTAAAGTTTTTTTTTTTTTTTTTCCCTTGAAACAGAAGGTCTCACTTATTTATTACTCAACTCAACCAACCAGTGGGCTCATAACAGATTCAGAGAGGAAAAATATCTTCCCAATGAAACGTGTCCAGCTCTGCAGACAGCGGTGAGATTTTCAGCTGGATATGGTAACATGATTTTGACCTTCAGACAGCATAAATATGTGTGCCGTCTCACGTGCAGTTCCCTAGAGACCCAACTTGGTTCTTCTCCAATGTCTCCTTTTGGAGTTGTACCCGATTTTATTACCAATTTTCATCCGAATCCACTGGGGAATGGGACGATTTTGCTTTTGTTTCTTGACCAGGAATCACTTAATCCTGAAAATCTTGTGAGAAGTGAAGTCAAGCACACACCATGATGGCGGAGTAAGGAAAAGAGGGGGAAAATGAGAAGAGATAGTAAAGTTTTGTGAGCAGAGGAGGCAAAAATTGGGGATGACCTGGTACAGGAACATATGTCTGACAGCAGAGAATAGAATGGATTGACAAGGAAGTAAATGGAGGCTGTGAGACTGATGGGAGAGGGCATTCCAATAAGCCAGGGATGAGATTCTCAGGGCCCAGTCTGGGCCCATGTGGTGATAGGATTGGAAAGAAAGAGCCAGATGGGAGGTACCTCTGGAAATAGAGTCAACAGGATATGATAACCAATTAAGTATGGGTCTGAAAACAATAGTGCAGAATGACACAAATTCTGCAGTTTTAGTTTTTGTCAGGACAGAGATGCCATTAACGAGGAGAGAGAAGCTGGGAAGGCATAGAGGAGAACTGGGATGTGTTTCTGGTTTGTGAACCAGGAAAGGTAAGAGTCTCACGGTACTCTTATAATGTAATTTCTTTTTTTGGATAATTATTTAATGTCTGTTTTCCCCTGCTACACCATAAACTCATCTTTTGATGCCTAAAAAAAATCTCAAACTTTGTGGTATAAAACAAGCAAACATTATTTTTTATTATTACCTCTCATAGTTTGAAAGATTGCCTTTGCTCAGGTTGGCAGGTTTCACTCAGGGTCTCTCATTTACTTGCCAGATGAGGCTGGAGTTGGAATCATCTCAAAAACTTCTTCATTCACGTGTCTTGTAGTTGATAGTGGCCGTCAACTGAGCCCTCAGTCAAGACCCTCAGCCAGAACACTTATATGAGGCTTCCCCCTATGGCCTGGGTTTCTTTGCAGCAAAGCGCCTGGGTTCCAAGAGCACTCCGGAGAAAGCTAAGGAGAAGCTTCATTGCTGTTTACTACCAAGTGACACGGTGTCACTTCTGCTGTATTTTATTCATGAATAACAAGTCACCAAGGCCAGGCCATATTCCAGGGCTTGAGGGGAAGAACGCTAGAGAGTTTATAGACACATTCTGTGAGGACAGGGGGCTGGTCTGTCTTTTTTTAACCTCTGTATTGTCAATGCTTGGGGAAAAGTCATATACTGTGTGGTCAATGAAAGTTTGTTGAACGAATGAACAAAGACAAATGTAAGCAGGTTCCAGTGCCACAGAGAGATTATTCAGTGTGAAGACTGGGGAATGTTGGCTGTTACTAACTGCTCACTACTAGTATGGCCATCATTTCTATGTGGGGGACACAATCTTCAGCAACTTTCACTAGTTTGAAACTTGGGAAATGTTCAAGTGGGAGAAAAAAGACATCGTGATTCCTTTATATTGGGTCATTGGCTCTCGAGTTTGGCACAAGTGGATCTGAGAGGCAAAATCTGAACCATATACCTGTATCTCACTGATGGTTGGTACTGCAAGACAAGCAGCTCCTGTCTTGCTACTCTGGGTCCTGAGTTGGGAGTGTTCTTACTGGTGAAGGGGAGGAGGCTTGGAGGAGGTGGGAGTAGGGTGCCGGCAGCCAGATGGCTCAACTTCTCTCATTTTCTTATGGACTTTTTCTAAGGTATCCCCTCTTTTCCTCTTTTTCAAATTCTGATGATGTAGCTGCCATTTCCCGAGGAGAATACTTTTTAAAACTGTTTTTGCTGTGTCTTTAAATAAACAAAACAAACAAATAAAATAAGAGAAATATTTATTCATTATAGAACACTTGAAAAATATTGCACATTATAGAAAACAAAAGCTGTACATATTTCTACTAGCCAGGACCAACTACATTGGTGATATTTTCTTTGAAGAAAATAACTAGATAGTTGGAATACTATAATACAGAAAGTTGTACATCTGATTTTTAAAACCTAACGTTATAATAAAGACATTTTTCTAAAGTTTCTAACTCTATCCTTAGTTGTTGTTTTAGCTTGGGCAAATTACTTAACCTCTCTAAACCTCAGTATCCTCATCTGTAAAATGGAGGTAATAATAGTACCTTCTTCACAAGATTGCTGTCAGGACTAAATAAGATGATGTGTAAAATTCTTAGCTTGCACCTGGCATATGGTAAACATTAAATGTTAGCTAATATTAATATTTTATGTCATGCATGAATTCATTGTATTATCAAAATATGATTTTTCAATTAGTGCATAATAGTCATTGTATAGCTGTACCATGATTTATTTAACTGTTTTCCTGTTTTTGGACATTTAGATTGTGCAAAATGCTTACTTTTGTAAATAACTTTGTGATAAAAGTCCTTCAATATAAAACTTTGTCCATCTTACAGATGAAGGTAAATTCTTGGAAGTGAAAGCAATTTTTGAGGGAAGGGGAGAGAACATCAGGGGAGTTGGGGCTTTCCTTATCCACCTCAGCTCAAGTTCTTCATGATCTCCCACAGCTGCCTTGGATATAAGGCTCCTAAAAAGGGATAACAGTTTTGGGCTGGCTTCTAAAGGAACTTGGGTTGAAGGAGAAATGGGGACACTTTGGGAGATTTCTAAGTCTTCCCTCCTCTTTGTTACAAATTCTCAAAAAGGACAGGAGTCACTAAACTGGGAACCAGAAGACCTGAGGTCTAGTTCCAGCTCAATGGCTAATTGTGTAACTTTGGGCAAGTTGCTAAACTTCTTTGGGCTTCCCCCTTGGTAAGATGAAGGAATTTGGCTTCACTTCTAAAGTGCCTTTGAACGCTAGCATTCAATAGATCAAAGACTCTGACAACTTCATAGCCAATATCAACCTTCCCCACCTCCTATTTCAAGCAGAGAATCTGGTTCATTTAATCTTCATTCATCCATTCAAAAAGCATTTACCTACCACCTACTATTTATCTATCACAGAAATGAAATACAAGGTGATTATCCTTGATAAACTCCAAGCCTGGTAGAGAGATAGGATGGGAAAGAAGTTATATTGACATACTGTAACAATTACTATAAAGGTTATTACTAACTCCCATGGACAGACAGAAGGAGGAAATGTATATTGTGTTTTTAATGGCGCTGGGTTGGAGGGTCAGATCAGGAGTAGATTCACTTACGAAAAAATGTCAGCGTCTTCAATCACCTTTGTGTGTGAGCCTGATCCTAAGTATTTATAAAAACTTTCTATGAGACCTTCGTCTGTCTTAAAATATCTCCATACAGCATATATTGTTGAGCATCTCCAGTGTGGGAGACAGAGAGTTGATGTTAAGAGAAACAAAATGGCAGCCTTACCCTCCAGGATGGTAAAGGTAACTATGCAGGTAATGAGGCTGTGGGTGAAGGTGGGAGTGCTGTGGGAGCCTTTGGAAGGGAGCCATTTTATTCCTGAGAGATCTGGGGATAAGTGTTTTTTTCTCAAATTCTAGAAAGAATGCTGGGTTTGGAGTTGGAGAAGTTAGGTTCAGCTCCAGTGTTTGGTGAGTTGCCTAATGACTGTGAGCATCAGTAACCAGCCCCAGGAACATTTACCTGGAGGTGGTGTGTGTACAGCTGGAGTCTGTTACACACTGAAGAAATGGTCTTGTCTCCTTCCTTCCGTTACTCATCTTTCAGAGTCTTGGTTCACACACCCTGAAAGTGTGAATAGTGTCTCTCCCTGAATGTAGAATAACATGTAAGGGAGGCACCTGGCAAGGCCAGAGCATTATTGTGGTTCTGGAGGAGGGAGATTAAGAGCTGGGATCTTAAAGAACTGACTTCTCCATTAGGCTTTTTAAGGATGATTCTGGCATTCACCAGGGAGTTGTTCCTCTTTAGCAGAAGGGTACTGGTCAGCAGCAGTGGCTGAACCGAGGCCTGATGGTGGCGAAAGCGCTCAGAGGAAAGGGAAATGGAGCAAAGTGGAAGGTGGACAGGGCCAGCTGACTGCATTGCAGCCAGACCTAGCCCCAGTGCCAGCAGGAAAGGGGCACTCCAGCAGGGTGGAGTCTGGGGATGGGGTGGCTGCCCAGGCAGTACAGGCCACCTAGTACCGTGGCGAATGGGACAAGGAGTGGCCATCACTCCTTCACCTCTGTCCTTTCTTGTTATGTTCCAAAGGGAAAAGCTGTGATGAAAGGGCTTTAAAAAAAGTAGGGCAAGGGAAAGATCAACCACACCGGGTTGCCAGGACAATACTGAATGGGACAGCTGGGTTGGGTGCCTCAGCTGTGCAGTGGGGAGAAATGCCCTGAGAAGCTCTGTGCTTTGCTAAACATTCAAAGATTATGTACAAGATCCAGTGTAACCCTCCCCACCATCCCTCTTTCTTGACACTCCCAAAGTCCAAGAGAGAAAAGGAGGGAGAAAATTCATTTTGGTGTAGGAGGGGAGATAGTGGATTCAGAGAGAGAGAGAATGTAGGATAACCTAGGGGAAGTTCACGTGGGCATCAGGAGGGAAGAGGGACCACAGAGCAGTGCTGGGAATGCGATCTCCACATGTACGGATTGCTTGCTCTGTGTGTGACTCTGAAACAGGTGACTTTTTTCTTCGAATGGAATAGGATTTGTGCAGCACTTGGGATGAGCTGCCTTGCAATGTGTTTTGTATGTGTGCTCTCCCAGGCAGCAGACTTCTGTCCCAGGGTGCTCCCCCTGGGTAGTGTAGGTATCTGGTTAAGTCTGCCCAGGAACTTACTTTCTGAGGTGGATAAACTGACATGGATATATTCAAAGAGCTGAAGAATGAAACATGAATAAGGCACAAAACATAATGCAAAAAAAGGAAGATCTGTGTGTAAGGAGCCAATCAAATTTTTGTTGACGATCTTTGTACAGTAATATCATTCTTGCTGCTAAAGTTTTAAAACTGATAGATGGATTTGTAGCTATTAAAATTGTCATATGCCTACCAGAAGGGAGTCTCTATTAGAATATCGTTTTTTAAAATTATTTTTATTGTTATTATACTGGTGATTATTTTTATCCTGGTGAATAATTTTTCATAACAATATTTTATTAATATTATATAAATAGTAATACTTGACATATTGCATTTAAATTTTAATATTATGTTATATTTAATAAATATCATTTACAAAATATTTTATTCATATAATATATTGAGAGGTATCAACTATTATGCCATTTAATCATCCCAAGAATCCTGTGATGTGAAATGTTTATTATTATTGTCATTCGATAGATGAGGAAATGGATCGAAATTGCCCAATTCTATAGAATTAATGAAGTGTGGAGCTGGTATTGAGGCCTAGAATTATTTGAATCTAACCTAATCCTATGTTTTTTGTTTGTTTGTTTGTTTTGTTTTGTTTTGTTTTGGAGGGTGGGGACGGAATCTCGCTCTGTCGCCCAGGCTGGAGTGCAGTGGCGCGATCTCGGCTCACTGCAACCTCCGCCTCCCAAGTTCACGCCATTCTCCTGCTTCAGCCTCCAGAGTAGCTGGGACTACAGGCGCCCGCCACCACGCCCGGCTAATTTTTTTGTATTTTTAGTAGAGACAGGGTTTCACTGTGTTAGCCGGGACGGTCTCCATCTCCTGACCTCGTGATCCGCCCGCCTCAGCCTCCCAAAGTGCTGGGATTACAGGCGTGAGCCACCGCGCCCGGCCTGTTTGTTTTTTGAAATGGAGTTTCAATCTTGTTGCCCAGGCTGGAGTGCAATGGCACAATCTCTGCTCACTGCAACCTCCGCCTCCTGGGTTCAAGCGATTCTCCCGCGTCAGCCTCCCGAGTAGCTGGAATTACAGGCGCCCACCACCACGCCCGGCTGATTTTTTTTTTTTTTTTTTGGTAGAGATGGGGTTTCACCATGTTGACCAGGCTGGTCTCAGACTCCTGATCTCAGGTGAGCCACCCACCCTGGCATCCCAGAGTGATGGGATTACAGGCGTGAGCCACCTCATCTGGCCCAAACCTATGTTCTTAGTGACAAATAATCCAAAGCTAGTAATTTGGATGATCCAACAGATCTCATAAGAAATAGAGCTATGAATGGAAACTAACAAGATTACATAAAAAGGGGTGGATGGAAAATTCTAAGTGTGCTTTCATAAAACCAGCTATTTGAGTTTGAGGTGGGAAACTATGGCTTAGTAATGGTTTAGATGAAATATACTTGGGTGTACATTAAAAAAAAAAACTCTTAAGTTTAATATAAGCCAACAAATATGTAACATGACTGCCCATAAAAGCTAATTACTGAGGTTGTAGCAGTAGAAGTATTATTTACAGAAATACAACTATAAAGGGGCAGGAATTGGCAAATGGAACACGAAGAAAGCATTCATGACAGTGAAGAGTCTGGAAAACATCTTGGTTTCTAACAATTTCAACAATGAGCAATTGTTGAAAGTATTATAATATTTGTTTTTTTCTAGAAAGCAGTAATAATTATTATAATAATACCTAATTGTTATATATTTCCTTAACCCCATCATATTTGTATTATTAACTCTTTTATTCCTTACAAATACCCCACAAGTAGACCCATTCCTATGCCCATTTTATAGATGAGGGGAATTTGTTATGTAGCACAGAAAGTGGATACAGTAGCCCTCTCTATCTTGTACTTTTGGTTCTGCCATGGTCACAAGTAAGACGCATGTGCAGCAAACAGAGTTTTTACTCTAACATGTGGTTAAATTGGAAAGAGGACCAATGATAACTCATATCCTTTTCTCCACCTCTTTTCAAATGCAATGAAATTAACCTCTCCTTTCCAAGAACAGTATGCAGGCGGCTAAGCTGGAAAGACCCACACTTGAGTGAATAGCGACAGCTCAACCCTTCTGCTCTTTGGCTCTGCTGTCTCTACTGGCCACTTGGTCTACCAGTCAGTTGTGCCCTGTATGTACCCAGCCATGTCTGGGAAGATTCATAACCACAAGACTGTCTTATCAGGAGGAAATACAGGAAATTACAGGATGGGTATATGAGACATATGTGCTGGATATAAAGCTCAATAGCAGTGACGTCGTATTCAGAAAATAGTGTAAACTTTCTCGCTGTAAAGGTTTGGTCATTACTATTTTGTAACTCTATCTAAAAATTTTGTAAAAAGTACTTTCAGCAGCAATGAGCTAAAAAACAAAAGGAAAATCAACAACAATGATGATGACAAACACAAAACAAAACCAAAAACCTGAAAGAGCATATTTAATGAAAAATTAAGTCTTAAATGTTCATTTCCCAAGATAACTGATGAATATAGAACTTGCACAAAAATGTTGACATTTACCATCCATCAAAGGGTTTTAGTGATATCACTAAACATATAAAAAGCAGATGAAACCCATCTGCCGTAAAAGCAACAGCACCTACTTCAAAGTTGGAAGTTATCTTAAGAGGATTGTGGTCAGAGAAAGCAATTTAATATGTGCAGCTGTGGAAAGGTTTATTTATACATCATTCTTTGAAGTGACTTTTCATGTAGATTAAATGTCTGTTCTTCTAAATTAATTTCAATCATTTTCAGTACCAACATTTCTTGGGCATGTGCAAATCCATGCTGAAGTGTTGGGTCCATTAACAATAGAAGAACTTTGCAAACACTTAAATAATTCCAATTGTATATCAAAGTCATCAGATGTTTCAAATAGAAAATTGATCAAGTTCATTCCAGTTAATGGCTTAATTTTCTTTTCACCCGACAATTCAGGAAATCAAGTTAAGCTTTTGGAAGTTTATTTGTTGAAGGCAAAATATCTGACAACATTGTGCATACTGCGATAAATTCAAGGAAAATTTCAACATTGAAAATGAAATTATTTGTGTCTGTGATGACGTGAATATAAATTTTGGCAGAGCATAACACCACTGTAAAAACTATGTTCTAATCATGGTATCTATAAAACAGAAGTGTACTTGGATTGACTGTGGTGCACACACAATTCCTAATTGCCTCCAAACAGATATCAGTGTTTTACCAATTTAAATAGGAATTTATGTATATATAGAGTAACTGATTTTTTAAATTATAAAGCTGATGTTAAAAAACAAACAAAAAACTTCAGACGGAAGTATATACTTTCTCTTTGCCATGCATCACCAATCACATATTAAAAATGTTTGAACTTTTTCAATATCACTGATCACTAGGGAAATGCAAATCAAAACCACAATGATATACCACCTCACATCAGTCAGAACGGCAATTATTAAAAAGTCAAGAAACAACAGATGCTGGCAAGGGTGTGGAGAAATAGGAATGCTTTTACATTGTTGGTGGGAATGTAAATTAGTTCAACCACTGTGGAAGACAATGTGGCGTTTCCTCAAGGATCTAGAACCAGAGCATCATTTGGCCCAGCAATCCCATTACTGGGTATATACCTAAAGGAATATAAATTATTCTATTATAAAGATACAGGCACACATATGTTTACCGCAGCACTATTCACAATAGTAAAGACTTGGAACCAACCCAAATGCCCATCAATTATAGACTGGATAAAGAAAATGTGGTACATATACACCATGGAATACTATGCAGCCATAAAAAGGAATGAGATCATGTCCTTTGCAGGGACGTGGATGATGCTGGAAGCCATCATCCTCAGCAAACGAACACAGGAACAGTAAACCAAACACTGCATCTTCTCACTCATAAGTGGGAGTTGAACAAAGAGAACACATGGAGACAGGGAGGGGAACATCACACACTGAGGCCTGTGGGGTGGGGGCAGGTCGAGGGGAAAGAGAACATCAGGACAAACAGCCGATGCATGTGGGGCTTAAAACCAGGGTGACGGGTTGATAGGTGCAGCAAATTACCGTGGCCCGTGTATATCTGTGTAACAAACCTGCACATTCTGCACATGTATCCTGGAACTTAAAGTAAAAAAAAAAAAGAAAAAAAAAGTTTGAGCTTTTTGAAGAATTACTTGGCAAATTAACCCAAATGTCAACCATAATGATGAAGAAAGTTCTCTTCATTTTTGTTGCATCTTGTTCAAAATCAGTTGAAAATATGTAATGAAATTATTCAGTGACAGAAACAACTAAAAACTTTTATTTTTAAGTGTATAGCAAATTGTAATTATTAAAAACAGAGCTTTCAAATATATAGAAGCAAGGGAAGAAGCAAAAAAAGTAATCTATGAGAGCTCAAGTGGTGAAATAGGTTAACATGTGGGAAAAATCTTTTGATGAAGATTTTAGTTTTAATTTTATAAGTTTATATTACATTCCAGAATGGATGGAAATTGAGGAGACCTATTATTTTGCAGAATCTAAATTTGATTACATATTTAGAAGAATCATAAAAAGGGACACTTCAAAATAAATTTCATCTTGTAAAAATATTTGTTGCAAAAAGTAATCTACATGGAAAAAAATGGTACCTGTAAAAATATTTGGGCTAAAATATTTATAGATCTCAATTTAAAAAGTCAAGATTTGGCTGTGCGCAGTGGCTCACGCCTGTAATCCCAGCACTTTAGGAGGCTGAGGCAGGCGGATCACCTGAGGTCGGGAGTTTGAGACCAGCCTGACTAACATGGAGAAACCTGTTTCTACTAAAGATACAAAATTAGCCAGTTGTGGTGGCACATCCCTGTAATCCCAGCTACTCGGGAGGCTGAGGCAGGAGGATCGCTTGAACCTGGGAGGCGGAGGTTGCAGTGAGCTGAGATTGTGCCATTGCATTCCAGCCTGGGCAACAAGACAAAAATCTATCTCAAAAAAAAAAAAAAAAAGAAAGTCAAAATTTGAGAATAACCTCTATTTAGTAGACTTTGACCAGAGTTGCCAGTGCAGTGGCCAACACCTGTGAAGACAAGTAGTTTTTCACATAAAAATATTATGGCCAAAAGAGAGGAGTCAACTGAAGCTGCCATGAATTTCAAATTTATTAATAAAATAGTCACCTATAAAGAATACTGCAGGCTATTTTATGAGAAAATTAAAAATAATAATTTCATGTTAAAAAATTTATTTACAGAATACCAGTGATATAGTATTATAGATGGAAACAGAATTACAAAACTGATTGAGTACATCAGTATATACCAAGAATAATTATTTCACTTTTATTCTTTTTAATGTTCAGCTATTAATATAATTTTAAAAATACGCTAATGAACACAGATGCATTATTTTAACTTTTAAAGAAAATTTCAGTTTAAAAAATTATTTTTAATAAGAATAATTCACAAATTCTCCGAGAAAATAACACTGATTTGTTGATCACTGAATGAATATTTTTATAAATACTACATAATTTTAATTATGTGTTTTTATTTTGATGTAATTTCAAATTCATAGAAAAGTTGCAAGAGACCGAGTGCGGTGGCTCATGCCTGTAATCCCAGTACTTTGGGAGGCCAAGGCGAGTGGATCATGAGGTCAGGAGGTTGAGACCAGCCTGACCAACATGGTGAAACCTCGTCTCCACTAGAAATACAAAAATTAGCCACACTTGGTGGTGGGTACCTTTAATGCCAGCTACTCAGGAGGCTGAGGCAGGAGAATCGCTTGAACTCAAGAGGAGGAGGTTGCAGTGAGCCGGGATCATGCCACTGCACTCCAGCCTGGACAACAGAGTGAGACTCTGTCTCAAAAGAAAAAAAAAAAGAAGAAGAAAAGTTGTAAGAGTTTTACAAGGAGCTCCAGTATGCCCTTACAAGCTCCCATTTTGCTTCCATGTGCTTTAGTATTCTCCTCTCTGTCTCTCTCTCCACTCATCCCCCCTTCCCTGTCTCTCTGCCTTTGTCTCTTCCTGTCTCATATCCATGTGTATAATTATTTAAAATATTGTTTTTCTGAACCATCTGAATGTAGGTTCAAGACATCATTCCACTTTTCTACTAAATCATTTGGTGTGGATTTTCTGAAAATAAGGATATTAAGTTCGGGAAACTTAATATTGTTAAGTTCCTATAACACGATTATCTAATCCATAGTCCCTATGTAAATTTCATTTCTTGTCCCAATAATGTCCCTTAGAGTTATTATTATTTTTTTTTCTGGTTCATGATCCAATCCAGTATCACATGTAGCAACAGTTGTCAGGCCTCTTGGGCTTCCTTTAATCTGAAATAGTTCCTTAACTTTTCCTTGTCTTATTTAACCTTGACTTTTTTTTTTAAAGAGAACAAGACTGTTTGTTTTGTAGAATGTCCCTCAATTTGGGTATGATTAGTTTTGGGCCATGCATTTTTGGCAGGAATAAAGTGATATATCCCTCTCAGTATGTCATATCTGGAGGCATACCATGTTGATTTGTCTCAGTATTAACAATATTGACTTAGATCATATGGATACGATGATGTCCACCAGAACTCTCCCTTATAAGGTGGAGATATTTTAGTGAAAATTACTCAAAGATCATGTGAATCAAATTTTTACCCTCTGTAGTTAACTTTAGTTGATTTTATCAGTTGTCCCAGATTTGGCCAGAGGGAGCTCCTTCAAGTTGTCTTTTTGGCCTTTTGATATGATTTCTTATTCTTTAAGCACTTTCTTACTTTTCAGCATGAGATACCACAGGATCATCGGATCATCTTGTATTCCTTCTCTCCATGGAGGCCTGGCTTTTGGCAAACAGTGGTGTTTATAAACAACAATCGGACACTAGATATGCTTATTGTTACATGTGTGCCATTGCTTAAGGCTTTCTCAGTGCTATATGTGTTTGGACATGTCTGGATGTCTCTACAAAAAATTTTTTAAAAAATCAGCTGGGCATGGTGGTGCATGCCTGCAGCCCCAGCTACTTAAGAGGTTGAGGAAGGAGGATTGCTCCCAGGAGTTCAAGGCTGCAGTGAGCTATGCATTCACTCCTTGACATTGTCTTACAGGTTCCTAAAGGTTTGTCCATCTTCTTTCAATGTTTTCCTCTTTCTTTTTATATTGGATAATTTCAATGGGTCCATTATTAAATTTATTGACATTTTTTTCAAACTCCATGTCTGGTTCCTCAAACTGGCACTTTCTGCTTGAGTTTTAATTATCTTAGACCTGTGTCAACTGGGGCAAACCCTCAGACAAAAAGCTATGTAAACACGATTTTTTTTTTTTTTTGAGACAGAATCTTACTCTGTTGCCCAGGCTGGAGTGCAGTGGTATGATCTCAGCTTGCTGCAACCTCTGCCTCTCAGGTTCAAGCAATTCTCCTGCCTCAGCCTCCTGAGTAGCTGGGATTACAGGCATGCGCCACCACATCTGGTTAATTTTTGTATTTTTAGTAGAGATGGGGTTTTGCCATGTTGGCCAGGCTGGTCTCGAACTCTTGACCTTGTGGTCTACCCGCCTCAGCCTCCCAAAGTGCTGGGATTACAGGCGTGAGTCACCGTGCCTGACCTACAAATTTTATCCAGTGCAGTTCCCTGATATGAAACACTGACTCTCCTCCAGTTTCTGCTGCTTTTATTGCTCTCCAGAACCTTCAGATGATGATCTAAAAGAAATTGTTTTTTCAGCACAATCTACAGAAAGGTTAGTCAATACAAGCTACTCTGCCAGTACCAGACATGGAAATGTTAATACAAATATTAGTCCTTAATTTTCTAATAGGGAAAATGTGTAATTTATATCTAAATAAAAATAGGCTTGGTTAATAACTGAAGTGATAGAATAGTAAGTTGTAAAAATAAATTCTCACAATTTAAAAGATTTTTATAAATATTTGAGTTATAGTTGACAAACTTGCCTTAAAATATCTCATGGGTTATCATGAGCCTATTTGTACACCACCGGAATATAGCTCACGCCACAAACAATTTTCCTCATGGAAATAATAGCTCCTGAACGGCTCTGTGTCCTATTTAATGAAACAATCACATACTTGAATGCTGACTGTGTTAAGTTGCTATTAAGATTTCTAAATGTGCATTCTGTATTTCTGTACTTATCTCATGGAAGTTCAGCCACAAATACCTCACAGACTGGCACCGGTTTGTGAAACGTACTGTGAATACTGTTAATATATGGGGCATTTCCCTTCTGGATTTCTATGCTGAGTCTCTCCCCCTCCCCCTCCAGTTGTATTCTTCATTTTTTTCTACCCTGCTCTGTACTCAAGACGCTGACATGCACAGACTGTGATCCCCTGCCTTCTGGCATCCTGTTGTAGTTGGCCAACAGAAATAGCCAGCAGGAGATAGAAAGGCAGAGAGGTTGGAGTGTTCATTCCTACAGCTTTTCTGAACCGGTCCTGGAGAGTGAGTTGTGTCCCTCTGCTCCTCCACTACAAGTCCCAGCTCCTGTCAGGTAGCCCTCTCCTTCTGCCTACCCTCTTTAGGTACTGATCTACTTTGTCCCCTTGCCCTTCAGTCCTATAGTGGGTGATGTCCCTCCTTTGTTACTAGTATGGTATCGCATTTCCCTTCCCACTCCCTGCCATATCTTTAAATTGTGCTTTTATTAACTATTTTCAGTATATACATGTGCCATCTTTTTGCTGTCAGGACTCTGACTGAGACATTCTCCTTGGCTAGGATTTGGGTCTGGGTTGTAAGAGTGAATAATTTGCACAAAACCAAAGAGCTTTCTGGAAGAAATATAATGGAGACTCCAATGCCCTCTGTTTTGCAGATTTACATGAAGAGATTATCTCTGATGAATTGAGGTGGCCCAGATTGAAGGTCAACTGGCAGATGTGTATGTTCACTATGAGAGAAAGGAACCAAGGCCAGATCATCAAGGAAAGAGCTGGCTGGGAGCTCAGGATGTGGCCGAGGCTGTAAGGTTCCTCCTGATGGACCCTTCCTGGCACTGTGGACATGCATCTGGAAAACATCTGTGTATGATTGTTCAGAATGAGTCAGGTAACTAGAAAATGTGCCTTTGTTGTGCAGTGACTGTTGTTGATTTTACATATCTTTTTCTTAATTCACCTTAAGAAACTCCCGCCAGACCAGCAGCAGTGATGTGAATTGGTGCCCAGGTCCCTTTCTTTAGTGATGGGTGGCCAGCACAAGTATGATAAATCACCACTGTTCTTGCAGCAGTGACCAAAGATTGAATCTCACTATCAAACTACCTGCTTTCCACAAGCACTTTACCAGCAGCAACTTCACCAGATCCTGGCATTCTTCAGTGAATGAACTCCTCATAGTTTCCAGTTTTCTTCCATCATGAGGATAATAACCAGGACTGATGCCTTCAACAGAGCAAGCCCCTTTGCATTCTTTCTTTCAGTATGGGAGGTGAGATGCCCCAAAGAGGGAGGCAATACATTTTCACAATAGAAGAGTAGAGCTCAGAGTTATTTAATGTAAATATTAAAAAATGACTCAGCATTATTTTATACCCCATGTTTGCAAATCACAAAAACAATCACAAAAACAGCTATAAGATATATGTAAAGTGGTTGGTAACTGAGTCAATGATGACACTAGAATTATAGTCTAGATTATGTTCTCTACAGATATTGGTGCTTTTAGGGCAGAAAGTTTAGTTGAGAAAAGTACACTTACTAAGTAGATAAAAGTTCTGCTTTATGTGTATAAGACTGATTCCTAAGAAGATGGAATTTTAGAATGTCCTATTTCTTACTATATACACTTGGGCTTGGTCAGATGTTAAGACCAATAGTAGGATGTTTGTGTGGAGAGAGGTCAACAAAGAACTAAATCTAACTGGTTAAATTTTTGTGATCTCTTTTTACTATGTTCGGGCCAGTGTGTGTGTGTGTGTGTGTGTGTGTGTGTGTGTGTGTTTTCTTCAGCATGTTGTTTTTGAAATGTATATCTGCCCTTAGAGAGTTCTGTGATGAGAATATTTGAAACCCTCTTTTAAAACCTTTGCAGTCCTTTAAATGCAGTCAACTGTTGACATGTGGTCAAAACATAATTCACAATGAAACATTCGTTCCTTGGGATTAGTCCACATCCATCAGGCAAAAGCTTGTCTAGTCAGGTGCCTTTCTCAGAGGCCGTGGTGGGTAGTCTTGCTGTCTGTATTGTTTTAAGATGACTCTTATCAAGGGTTGAATTCCTTGATTTTTGCTGGTGTCACGTGGCCAGACATTTGCTGGGTACGGAGTTTTTCTTCCTTCATTCACCAACAAAAGCCTCAAGGTCTATTCTTTTCTTCCTCCCATGCTGGGACTCATCTCTTCTTTACTCCTCCATTCCCATCATTGTTCTCTTCCACTTCCTCTCATTTCACTCACGTGCTGCCTGCCTTGAAGAGGAGGCAATGGAAGAATTTCAGTTAATATCTTCCTATAAAAATCTTAGTTGAACAAGCAAAAGGTGTACAGTCTGGTGGAGAAGATACATAATTAGAGATGACAATGTTTGAGACATATGCTCTAATTAAAGTGAGCCCACAATGCTATAGGATGTATGGGAGAAAGCTCACCTTGGGAAGGTCCAAGAAGGTTTTCTATATTAGAAGATACTTTTAGAAGATACCTTTCTATATTAGAAAATACTTTTACAAGTATAACTTGAAAGATAGGCAGACGTAAAATCATGAAATAATTTGAATGACATGCTTAGGAGTTTTGGGGGGCCATAGAATACTTTAAAGTGTTCTGTTGAGCTTTGTATCTTTGGAAGCTGTCTCTAGTGGCATTATGGAGGATGAACTGTAGACAGAAGATCTAATGGGATGCAAATGAATCAGAATAGGTGAGAAATTGTGAGCATCTGAAAGTGAGGCAATGAGTTCGTATAAGAAGAGAGAGAATCAAGAGGCATTTTAGCATTTAGACTCCATGGTACTTGGTGACCAATTGGATGGGCAGGTGGATTGGGATGGTGAGTAGTCAGGGGTAGGTGCTCCAGATTTGAGGGACTGATGGATAGTAGAGGCACTGGCCAAAAGAAGGAATGTAGGCACAGAAGCAAGTGTGTTTGGAGGAGTGAGTGGATAAGAGATAATGAACTTATTTTTGAACATATTGGATTTGAGGTGTCTATGGAGAGAGAATAATCAGATGTCTTAAGGACGTATAAAAAGGTTTTCATTTCTCATTCTTAAAACTGGTAATATTCAGTAACTTTCAAGTTAATATTCAGTAACTTTTTATATTTTTTCAATCATACTAACACTGTTAGAATTTTTTTTCTTAATCTATTCGGCCACACATAAACATAGTCCCAACTCCTTTGCATGCAAAGTTTGTGAGTTGTTTTTGCATCATCACTATTATTGGATTAGAAATATATTTTACCTTAAAATATAAACTTAAATGCCTTTGTTTGCATTATTGTTTGATATTTCAGAATAAGACACTTTTTATATACATATCTCATTTTTCTCTATACAACAGTGCTACTAGTAGGTTTTATCAGATGAGGAAACTGAGGCTCAAGTATAATAGGCAAGTACTTAGGCTTGTGCAGAGATGGGTCAAAAGACTAACACTTGAGAAGCTGGCCTGCAATGGATATGCAGAATAGACAGAACCAGAAGCGGGTGTCAGAGCTGAGATAAGAAGGAAGAAATTGTGTGTTGACATGGGAGAGTCAACAGGACCTCCAGCAAGCAGCAGAAGCAGCAGAACATTGCCCGAGGCTGGGCCTCTTCTACCTGTGTGGAACAGAGTGGCACCTGGCCCATTTCAAGAACCTCTGGGCACTTCACATTCAATTCCATACACTAAGAACATCTACTATGTGCTTGGCACAGGGCCAGGAACTGGGGATATAAAGAATAAATTAGACAGTTCTTCCTCTCCAGGGGCTGGGAATGGCAGATATATAAACAGTTGACTATATACAATTGTTGAGCTCTAAAACAGAGTAAAGAATAAGATACCTTGGGGATAGGGAAGACAGAGTAGTTAATACTATGTAAGAATGAAGTAAAGAGAAGATGAAGAAGTTACATTTGAGCTGAACCCTGGAAAGTCTGGTGAGACATTTCCCAGGAGGAGGGGAGGACAAAGATGTTCCAAGTAGAGTAAAAAACAGGGCAAAAGCTTGGTAGTATACAAGCTTCTGGGGTGCATATAGGTTGATGTAAAACATACTGCAAAGGATAGAATAGCACATGGAAGAAGATCCAGATAGAAAGGTGGACATTTTACTGCCGACTCAAAGCAAACTATTCAAAGGCAGGTCAGGGAGGATGGGAGAGGGAAGGAAACCCACAGACCACCTCTCTCTGTAGTATAATCAGCTTGATTGCTGACACTTGTATGGTCCTAGAGAATTTAATAATATTTATGCCTCAAAGATTCTAGGAGGGTCAGGAAATTGGACATGCATGGAAAAGTTTGGTTGTGAATACCCTGACTTTCTTTTCTTTTCTTTTTCTTTTTTTTTGAGACGGAGTCTTGCTCTGTCGTCCAGGCTGGAGTGCAGTGGCGTGATCTCGGCTCACTGCAACCTCTGTCTCCCGGGTTCACGCCATTCTCCTGCCTCAGCCTCCTGAGTAGCTGGGACTACAGGCATCTGTCACCACACTGGGCTAAGTTTTTTTTTTTTTTTTGTATTTTTAGTAGAGACAGGGTTTCACTGTGTTAGCCAGGATTGTCTCAATCTCCCGACCTCGTGATCTGCCCGCCTTGGCCTCCCAAAGTGCTGGGATTACAGGTGTGAGCCACTGCGCCCGGCCTTGAATACCCTGTCTTTCTTATGCTGGAGTCTGGACAAGGTTTTGGGCAATTAGTTTTCTGCACATGTTTACTTTAAGTCACAGACACCACGATCTTGGGGTTACGTGGATCTCAGAGGCTCCTCGCTCCCTGATGTGAAGATACCTATGAAAAATTGGTTAGAAATCCAGTGTTTGTCAATGATGGGAGAAAGGGTTGCATGAAAAAGTCATGACTCATGCTCCCCTTGAGGCTTAAATGGGGATGAGCAGGTGCACCTAGCAGAGAAGGGTAGTCTGTGCTCAGGCACAGGTGTAGATGTCAACAAGATAAATGGGAGAATGTGGAAACCTTCCTCAAATGAACAGAGCACTTATGTTCCCAGGAGCAAGCTTACATCAGCAAGGCTGTTTATAAAGCATTTATATTAGACATGGGAGGACCGTGCAGGCTTCTGAGCAATGGGTAGTGAAAGGGACTTTTTAGGAAGATTATTCTGGATGAGTGGAGAGCCTGGAGTCCCTGATTTAATTTGCATTTTTTTTAATTCCTGGGTTCTCATGAAGTGGAAGGAAGCTTTCATGACATTTCATGATAAGCAGATTGAATGGACACCCATCAGCCTCTTACTCTTCACAACTGAGAGTTCTGGAGTTTAGGGTAAACACAGGACTGAGTTAAGGAAAAATGGCCTGAAGCCTGCATTGAGTAGCTGAAATCAGCAGGCGTTTTATCATCCCTGTGCCATGCCAGTGGCTTTTCCCGAGTGTTTTTTTATCTGCGTTTGCTTCAACCTCAGGGGACAATCTGTTCAGTCACCATAAGGGACACCTTCAAAGAGTTTTCTTGGACAAGGTCCACTCATGTGGTCAGCCGTGACCTCATCTCCCTGCTCCAGGGGCCCTGTTTTGGGGCTTGATATCTTGAGTTTCTGCTGGAATCGGAAGCAGAAAGGCCCTTCTTCTGAATGCCTCTCATTTTGGAACACAACAAAAACCACCAGTTAGCTTGTTAAATGTTTTTCCAGATTTTTTCTTATTTTTAAATAATTTAGCCCATTGCCCTGCTTATTGTCAAGAGTCGTTAGGAAAGCCAACTGCTTATAATCTTTTCACAAACATACACAAAGTGGGAGGTTTGGGGAGATGCACGGGAGAGTAAGGCTTTTCAATTTCTGGCACAAAATTTGGAACTGTAAGGAAAGAATAGAAATACTGGTTCAGATTTTCCTAAACTAAATTGTGAACTTGATGCTTCTACCAGCGACCAAAATACTCATCTCATGGAAATTTTCATACTTCTCTTTCTTAGCTGTCTTTTCAAATTTGAAACTGTCCAGAGAGGGCTCTATATTCCCCTATTTTATTTATTCTTGAAAGTGAGGACCCCTTGGCTGACTCCTGCAACCCTTTGGAGGAGCCATGTATCATGGTACCTTTCTCCTGCCTGGCTCAACCAGCTATGGATACAAATTCAAGTCCCCCAACGACTATATTCACAGCTTCCTCCAGTAGCAAAGGGGCTTGTGCAGATTCGGTGTGAAGAGAAGCTGCAGGGATGGGTGGGGTGTGTGTGAGAGGACAGGTCTCTTGCTGCAGCCCTGGAGATTGAAGCTGTGCACGGGACTGGACCTGCTTCCAGAACCAACCTCTTCTGCCAGAAACAGCTTATTCCCTGAAGAGCCTCTGACTCATGCCTCTAATAGGACTATTATGGTTTCCTGGCAGCAAATTTGTCCTTTTGAAATGTAGGACTTTTTTTTTTTTTCTTTTTGTAATCTGAATTATCAGTTGACCTATGTAGACAAGTTCTTCTGTTCCATGCTTTCCTGGTACTTTTTGAAGCTCAATTCACGATATCCATTTGTAGGACTAGATTTTAAACTCCTTGCATGTGAAGACTAATTGTCCTAGTAACTAGGGTATGTCCAGTATCTGGCATAGTGAATGGAGCATTATTCCAAAATGATTTTTCATTGAACGAACGAATGAATGAATGAATGGTGTGTTATTCCTGTATGGTCCTACCAAGGAAGAAAGATTTTAGGAGACATTAGACCTCCCAAAGCCATAGCAGGGGACAGCTAAGCAACATGTCCCAGAATTTTCTTAGGTTTTCACTGGGACACAGTTCAGCAATTGTGTTCATCTGGTTTCTAGGCCACGATAGAGTGGAAGTAAATTAAGGAGGTGGGATGCTGCTAGAGACAGATGACTCTGATAGGAAAAAAGGGAACAACCTAGAGTCTGGCAAAAGGCAGGCCTAATTTTAATAAAGGGCACAGGTGTGAGAATATTGAATGCAGGGGCAGATGACCCTAAACTTTACAAGCACTGAGATCATCCCTATACTATACTGAAATACAATAGTTAGACTGGCGGTGAGAATCTTCAGTTATCTGGAAATTTACTTACATGAACTAGTTTATGCTCAAATGATGCCAGGCCACTGAAGTATTCTATTAGCACTCTTTGACGTATCAATTTTATCTCTTCTGAGCGCTTTAGAAAATCCACCACTCTCTTTGACACAGGTAATAATAATTGTATCCCATTCTGCTTCTACTTCACCTAACATAGGATGAGATGTTCCTCAATGGCAATAGCTTGGCAGTCTTTTTGAAAAGGAAGAGGATCCTCTCCTAATTCTGCTTGGAACACAGGGATCTTTATGCACATCTGTATTGGAAATTGCTTTCAACCAAAAAGGGGAAGACTGAGAGAAGAAAGCAATGACACGAAGCAATCCTGAGAGTGACAGGGATGCTAAGACGTGGAGTTTAACTAACAAAGAAAGAGAAATTTCTAAAAATGTCATGGGACAGACAAATAGAGAGACACAGCCTGAAAGAGGATGGGGAAGTTTTATTCAGGCCATGGAGTGGCAGGTGTTTGCCAACAGGAGCTGTGATTCTTCCAAAACCTTTTAATGTTCATGGCACACAGAACAATGTTTGTTTCAAATTTCTAGACAAGGAGAAAAACACTGCATGACTTAAGCCAAAAAGAAGTTCGTATTCCAGAATTTAATATTTGAGGGCATACATGGGTTTCTCTTTTTTCTTCTCTTATTTTAAGCAGGCACCAGGTTGTCTAGCTTGGGAAATGCCACTCAATTAACACCTGAAAGCATTAGGTACATAATGTGAAATACAAGAAACTGTTGCATTCAAATTATTATTGGAAAAGAACTTAAAGGGAAAGGCAAAAAGGAGGCTGAGGAAAAATGAATTCTTCAATATCCGGTTTATATCAATTGTGAAAACAAGATTATAAAGAAAATCAATTTAAATAGAAAAATTTAAACATAAGAAATTCACTCTTACAAAACTACTTTCCAGTTTTACGTATTATTTTCTAATCTTTGGCAATATGCTTGTATATTTTTACATAATTACAATCACAGTGTATATGTAGTTTTTTTTTTTTTTTTGAGACGGAATCTCGCTCTGTCACACAGGCTGGAGTGCAATGGCGCGATATTGGCTCATGGCAACCTCTGTCTCCCAGGTTCAAGTGATTCTCCTGCCTCAGCCTCCCAAGTAGCTGGGATTACAGGCACCTGCTATCATGCCCAGCTAATTATTGTATTTTTGTAGAGATAGGGTTTCACCATGTTGGCCAGGCTGGTCTTGAACTCCTGACCTCAGGTGATTCTCCTGCTTCAGCCTCTCAAAGAGCTGCAATTACAGACATTGAGCCACCACGCCTGGCCTGTTATGTACGTTTGTATTAACTTTTTTTGGTGACTAAATATTCCATGGAGGCTGCTATTTGAAAAAAAGCTCATTGATTCAGGGAAAAGTTAGTTCTCTATCTCACTCCGTAAGCCAATTTAAGTTACAGATTGACTAGATGATAAAACATAAAGATGAAACCTTTGTTAGAAAATAAAATAGAAAAAATAATATAGTTGTCAAAAGAAACAAAAAATACAGAGTAACTAGGAATAAACTTAAAATGTGTAAGTCCTGCCTGAAAGAAACTAAAAACTTTCCTGAGAGAACAAAAAGACTTGATTAAATACAGAGACACGTTATGTTCCTGGACAGAAGACTTTCTATAGTAAAGATGTAAATTCTCCTCTAATATCTATGGTTGTAACATTTTCAATCAAAATGCCAATAGAATTTCTCTTAGAATTTGACAAAATGCTTCTGAAGTTCACATGGAAGAATTAACATAGGAGAAAACAAAAAAAAAATGTTGAACAGGAAGGGAATGATAAGGCTCTGCAGTATCAGAGATTAAGATATATTGTAGTACTACAGCAAATAAAATTGTATGGAAACAGATAAACAGATAATTGAAAAGACAATAGAAACTGCAGAAACAGACTCAAGTATATATATTTAAGATATGATAAGCGAAGCTAGTTAACCATTTGGAAAAATAAAGTTAGATCACTAGGGCATACCTTATAATAAAATATATTCCTGTAAGATTAAAGTATTTAATATAAAGGGAGACATTAATTAAATATAAAAATAGATAAATATTTAATCTTGGGATTAAAATAAAGCGCAATCATGAAGGACAGACTTGACAATAAAATGGTCTATTTGGGGAAAAAACACATAGTTAACAAGTAAATGACAAAATATGAAGAAATGAGGCCTGGTGTGGTGGCTCATGCCTATAACCCCAGCTCTTTGGGAGGTCGAGCTGGGTGGATCACCTGAGGTCAGGAGTTCAAGACCAGCCTGGCCAACCTGGTGAAATCCCGTCTCTACTAAAAATGCAAGAATCAGCTGGGTGTGGTGGTGGGTGCCTGTAGTCCCAGCTACTCGGGAGGCTAAGGCAGAAGAATGAATTGAACCTGGGAGGTGGAGGTTGCAGTGAGCCGAGATCGTGCCATTGCACTCCAGCCTGGGCAACAGAGCAAGCAAGACTCTATCTCAAAAAAAAAAAAAAAAAAAAAAAAAAAAAAAAGAAGAAACGGCAATATGTGTGACAGAATGACTGACACATAATTATTTTTCTAATATATAAAGAGATCTTAATCATCAAATTAAAAATCAGACTATCATAAAAAAGAACAAAGAACACAAACAGGAAATTCATAGAATTACTGTAAATGACATTTAAATTGTGAATATTACAAACTAAATACATGACAACATGAAATTCAGGACAGGTTTTGTTTATCAAAGTTTTTTGATAGTAAGAAATCTGTGATGATGAGGATATGGAGAAATATACATTCTTGTATGCAAATTTTTTTTTCATTAGGAGTGCAAAAACTAAAATCTTTCTGAAAGGTAATTTAATAAAATATTGCATCAAAAGGCTTAAATTAATATAGACTCATTGATCCAGAAATTCACTTTGAGCAATCTATCGTAAGAAAATTGTTTAAAGGTACAAAGATGTGTAACTATGATATTTTTCATTGTCTTTTTTTGCCTCAAATTTTAACCCTCCAGAAAATTCTGTGAAATATTGGATATTCTTAGAGAAAACTTTGTATTATAAAAAAAGTCAAACAAACAGGACAGTAGAAAGAATATTCAGTGAGCACTCACGTATCCACCACCTGCCCAGATTTCATGCTTGCTAATATTTTGTCATATTTGCTTCATCTATTTCTCTTTCTCTCATCTGCTTATCATCTGTTCATCTTTCATTTTTGCTAAACATTTACAACTAACTTTCAGAAAGTGTGACAGTTCAACTCTAAGCATGTCTGTGTTAAATTCTAAAAAAGAACATTTTTTCACAGATACAATACCATAAATTATACTAACAAAATGAACTATAATTTCCTAACATATCCATTTCATAATCTAATTTCTCCAGTTGTCCCTCAAATACCTTTGTAACTACATTTCTGAATAATGACCAATCAAAGATCATTTATTGCATTGTTTTTATGTCCATTTAAATAGTAATATTGGAAATGTAGAAACAATTTAAAAATTCAATAGTAAGGTATCAATTCAATAAATTATGTTATATCAAGTGAAGACTTCAGTGCCATTAACAATCTAGTAATATTTGGTGATATAAAAAAGCTTTTTTTCTTTTTTTTTTTTGAGGCGGAGTCTCACTCTGTCGCCAGGCTGGAGTGCAGTGGTGCGATCTCGGCTCACTGCAACCTCCACTTCCCGGGTTCAAGAGATTCTTCTGCCTCAGCCTCCCAAGTAGCTGGGATTACAGGTGTGCACCCCCACGCCCAGCTAATTTTTGTATTTTTAGTAGAGACGGGGTTTCACCATGTTGGGGTTTCACCATGTTGGCCAGGATGGCCTCCATCTCTTGACCTTGTGATCCGTCCGCCTCGGCCTCCCAGAGTGCTGGGATTACAGGCGTGAGCCACCGCCCCCGGCAGCATTTTTTTTATTTTTTTATTTTTTGAGGCACAGTTTCATTCTGTCACCCAGGTTAGAGTACAACGCCGTGATCTTGGCTCACTACAACCTCCGCCTCCCGGGATCAAGAGATGTAGCCGGGACTACAGGCACATGACACTACGCCCGGCTAATTTTTGTATTTTTTGTAGAGATGGGGTTTCGCCACTTTGCGCAGGCTGCTCTTGAACTCCTGAGCTCAAGCGATCCACCCGCCTCCACCTTCCAAAGTGTTGGGAGTACAGGCGTGAGCCACCGCGTCCCGTCAAGTAAGCATTTTTAATATATTGTTGATGTGGGGCCGGGCGCGGTGGCTCAAGCCTGTAATCCCAGCACTTTGGGAGGCCAAGACGGGCGGATCACGAGGTCAGGAGATCGAGACCATCCTGGCTAACACGGTGAAACCCTGTCTCTACTAAAAAAAAATACAAAAAACTAGCCGGGCGACGTGGCGGGCGCCTGTAGTCCCAGCTACTCCGGAGGCTGAGGCAGGAGAATGGCGTAAACCCAGGAGGCGGAGCTTGCAGTGAACTGAGATCCGGCCACTGCACTCCAGCCTGGGCGGAGTGCATATATATATATATATATATATATATATAGTTGATGGACAAACAAACTCTCCAAATATAGTAAAAGCCCATTTTTATATACGTGTATATAAATAAATGTGTGTGTGCAAGCAAACACATACCCTCACACATGCATACACGTACAAATTTGTGTGTATGCACCAAACTGTTGAGAGTAGTCCTCCCTGGTTAGTAATATTACAGGCGACTCATTTTTTTCTCAATTTCCGCTTACCTCTACTCTTCCATTTTTCTTTATTTCTGTATTTAAATTCTTATAAAAATATAAGTAGTGAATAGTATTTTAAAAATCAATGTAGGCCGGGCGCAGTGGCTCACGCCTGTAATCCTAGCACTTTGGGAGGCCAAGGCAGGCAGATCACCTGAGGTCAAGAATTCGAGACCAGCCTGGCCAACGTGGCGTAACCCCGTCTCTACTAAAAATACAAAAAAAGTTAGCTGGGCATGGTGACACGCACCTGTTACTCATGAGGCTGAGGCAGGGTAATCGCTGTAACTCGGGAGACGGAGGTTGCAGTGAGCCAAGACCGCGCCATTGCACTCCAGCCTGGGTGACAGAAGGAGACTCCGTCTCAAAACCAAAACAAACAAAAACCAGTGTAATAGCACCGTATCACTCCTCTTCCCTTCCCCATACCCATCTTCCCCTTCATTACTCTTTTGGTTCCACTTCTAGCAAGTAACTACTGTGGAAGAGTTTAGTGTATGCATGAGAATTTTTGGGTTGCAATCCAACGATATACCTTCTTGCTGACATAAGCAAAAAGGAACATGCTGGAAGGACAGTTGGGACTCACAGACTCTAAAGAAAATGTGGAGAATCAGCCATGAAGGTGGGCAAGAACCACTGGCAGTTGGAGGGGGGCAGAATCACAAAGCAAAGGAATGCCTTTTGTAGCAGGGCCAGCTTGGGCCAAGGGTCACTGCGGGATGAGTAAACTCCAACTCTTTCTTCTATCCTAATGGTCAAGATCTAAAGTCTCAGAAAAAAAACATTTTCTTGGGGAACTGTAGGTCACATGCTTGCAGTCTGTGACTATATGGAGTCAGGAGAAGGGACAGCACACCCCTCAGGCGGGCCACTGGGTTTACAGTTCACCAAATCTACCTGTGCACATTTTGATAGACATTTCTAAATTACTCCCCAAGAGCCGGGTGTGGTGGCTCACGCCTGTAATCCCAGCACTTTGGGAGGCTGAGGTGGATGGATCAAGAGGTCAGAAGTTCGAGACCAGCCAGGCCAACATAGTGAAACCCCATCTCTACTAAAAATACAAAAAATAGCTGGGCGTGGTGGCGGGCACCGGTAATCCCAGCTACTCAGCAGGCTGAGGCAGGAGAATTGCTTGAACTTGGAAGGCAGAGGTTGTGGTGAGCCAAGATCGTGCCATTACACTCTAGCCTGGGCAAAAGAGCAAGACTCTGTCTCAAAAAAAAAAAAAAAAAATTACTCCCCAATAATTTTTTTCAAGTTTCTACTCACACCAACAATAAATATTAATAATCTGGCTTTTTACAGTTTGTCGAATTATCATTGCAGTTGGAAAATGCTTTTGTTAATTGGCTATTTTTATTTTTTTGTAGGCTGTATATTCTATTCTTTGTCTACATGTTTCAATGGACTGTTTGTCTTCTTATTAGTTTATAAGAACTCCGTATATGGTATGAAAATTAGACCTTTTAGATTATGCACTGCACACTTTTCTTCTCCATTTGCTGTCTTTTGTTTTTATTGTGATTTTCTGTTTTTGTCTTTAATTTGTTTTTCTTTTTGTGCTGTTAGGAAGTCATCAATATCTATGTTGTCGAATGTGTTTATAAATTCCACAAGGACAGAGTTTCATCACCACTGTACTCCCGGGGCTTGTCACCATACCTGGCACGCTATTAGCTTCAAACGTGTTAAGTGAATTTGTGAATGGATGCATCAGTCTTCTCTTCCATGACCTTCCCTACTCCAAAATTACAAAAATACTCTCCAGGTTTCTTCTAGATGTATCTAGGCCATTTTTAAGGAGTGCAGTTATTCTATGCACAGCCACCAGATAAATCATTTAAAAAGTAAATTTGATCTGGCCGGGCGAGGTGACTCACATCTGTAATCCCAGCACTTTGGGAGGCTGAGGCGGGCGGATCACCTGAGGTCGGGAATTTGAGACCAGCCTGACCAACATGGAGAAACCCCCTCTCTACTAAAAATACAAAATTAGCTGGGGGTGGTGGCACATGCCTGTAATCCCAGCTACTCGGGAGGCTGAGGCAGGAGAATCGCTTGAACCCGGTAGGCGGAGGTTGCAGTGAACCAAGATCCCGCCATTGCACTCCAGCCTGGGCAACAAGATCAAAACTCCATCTCAAAAAAAAAAAAAGAAAGAAAGAAAGAAAGAAAGAAGTAAATTTGAATATAGCGCTTCTCCTCCGGGGCTTTCCATCACACAGAAAATCAACTCCTGCTCCTTCCTGTGGCCTGCAAGGCCCTGCTGCACGATGGCCCTGCCTGCCTCCATGACTACACCCACCCACCACTTTCCCTGCTGCTCTGTGCGTTTCCAAAGGAGCCTCCTTGCCAGGGTTGTTCCTGTCTCGGGCCTTACACTTGCTGTTCCCTCAGCCAGGAATGCGCTTCCCCAGGTCTGCGTGGGACCCTCTCCTCCACATCCTTAACTTGCTCAGAGTGACTTCTATGACCTCCCACATCTATGTCAGTCCACTCCTGCACCCACCCCCCCGTCACTCACACTCCTTTATGCTCACCTTTGATTGCTGAAGAAAACACTCACCATTACAATTTGATAGTTTTTCAAAAATTAACTGACACCCCCATTAAGATGTAATCTCCATTAGGGTGGGGACTTCCTCATTCCACAACCTAGAACAGTGCCTGTCACATAGTGTTAGTAAGAATTTGTTGAATGAATCAGTTTTAAAGAAAAAGGTGGATTGATGAAATTGTGGAATACCCATTTTACAGAATATTATATAATCTTCATAAACCGTATTTTCTAAGCCTAACAACATACCATGTTACTTGATTGAAAACACACACAAAAACATGTAGAAAAGAGGAGAATTTTTACATACTCTCCTAAGAAAAACTTGGCAGTGCAACTTGCTTTATAACCAGTGATTTAAAAAAAAATTTTATTTAAAAAGTGATAACAGCAGAAGAAATGCTCATTTTGTGACATTAAAAGGAAAGAATGGTAAGCAAAATATCTGTTATAAAAGAAAGAAAGAAAACATGAAAAGAAGTACGTCAAAATATTTAAAGAATCCCAGCACTTTGGGAGGCCCAGGCAGGCTGATAACTTGAAGTCAGGCGTTCGAGACCAGCCTGGCCAACATGGTGAAACCCCCTGTCTACTAAAAATACAAACATTAGTCAGGCATGGTGGTGCACACCTGTAATCCCAGCTACTTGGGAGGCTGAGGCAGGACAATTGCTTGACCCTGGGAGGCAGAGGTTGCAGTGAGCTGAGATAGCACCACTGCACTCCAGCCTGGGAGACTGAGGGAGATTCCATCCCTCCTCCCTCCAAAAAAAATTAATAGTAATTATTGGAGGTTGAAATGTAAATAATTTTGATTTCTACTTTTTCTTTATGTTTTCTGCAATTAATTATTTTTACAATAATGTAGTACTTTTACAATTTTGGGAAAATAAATCGCTTTAAAAGATAGTATTATGGGCTGAGTGTGGTGGCTCATGCTTGTAATCCCAGCACTTTGGGAGGCTGAGGTGGGTGGATCACCTGAGGTCAGGAGTTGGAAACCAGCCTGACCAACATGGTGAAATCTCATCTCTACTAAAAATACAAAATTAGCTGGGCGTGGTGGCGCATGCCTGTAATCCCAGCTATCAAGGAGACTGAGGCAGGAGAATCACTTGAATCTGGGAGGCAGAGGTTGTAGTGAGCTGAGATAGCACCATTGCACGCCAGCCTGGGTAATGAGAGTGAAACTCCATCTCAAATAAATAAATAAATAAATAAATAAATAAATAAATAAAATAAAAGATAGTATTATGGCATTTTTCCCCCTTATTTTTCCTATTTAGAACTACCCGGCATGTTAAATGCAAGCTCAAGTGAGGTCCTAAAAAGAAGATGCTGCAGGTTTAGTTCTGCTCAGCTACACAAAGATAATTTGCCTGTAGCAGACGTGGAGCTGGTATGTGCAGGCAAAGGACCAAAAATGTTAAGCATATTATTAAACTCTGGCATTTCTAAAGAGTTTAAGATCATTCTTTGTTTTCCCCACATTCTCTGCTGTTTTGATAGCCCAAAACTACCCAATAGGAATTCTGGAGTAGTGCACTAAGGTAGTAACTTCTAAAGGGGCAAAAGGAAAGGACGCACAACCACCACTACTTTGGCAGATCCACATCGGAGGCTGGCTCTGGAGGTTCTGAAGTCCCTGAGACGCTCAGCTATAAAGTCCAGTCAGTCATACAGCAAACAGCCTTCCTCAGGCAAAACTCTTGGGGATTGCAGTGGGTGGGCAGCTAGTGTACTACGTGAGGTAAGCTCGCTTTCTGTTTCTCTGCTTCCCCTTTTCTGCATTTGGACACCACTGGAGAACATGTCATAACCATGTATATCAACTCAAAGGAAATTCAGGACATCTCATTTTTTACTGGCTCTTAACATTGCTTGTACCTGTTTGCACTGTAGTCAGAGCCAGCCTTCTTAAACTGGCTGAATTATGTGTGCATTGAAACTTACAATGGCTCCCACTGCCTTGTAGCTTTGCTCCTCAAAGTGTGATCATTGGAGCAAAAGCATGGGCCTCACACTGGAACTTGTTCAAAATGTAGAATCTCACACCAGACCTACTGAAGCACAATCTGCATTTTCACAGATTCCTATGCACATTAAAATCTGAAAAGCACAGGTCTATGGAATAAAATCTAAACTCTTTAGCATGGCTATTAAGGCACTTTGTGATCTGACTGACTTCAAATTATTTCTTAAGGCCCGGCGTGGTGGCTCACACCTGTAATCCCAGCATTTTGGGAGACTGAGGCGAGTGGATCATCTGAGATAAGGAGTTCAAGACCAGCCTGGCCAACATGGCAAAACCCCCTCTGTACCAAAAATAAAAAATTAGCCAGACATGGTGGCGCATGTCTGTAGTCCCAGCACTCAGGCAGCTGAAGCAGAAGAATTGCTTGAACCTGGGAGGTGGAGTTTGCAGTGAGCCGAGTTTGCGCCGCTGCACTCCAGCCTGGATAACAGAATAAGACTCCATCTCAAAAAAAAAGAAAAAAAAAAAAAAAGAAAGTGAATTAATGAGCTGTTAGTGGGTTATACTATTTGGGGTTTATCTGAAACACACTTTTACGTTTCAGTATCCTTTGCCACTTCCATCCAAGCATGTCTATACTATGTCATTCTCTAATAGCTCCTTATCCCATATTTTAAAGTATTATTTTTTTTCCTTTTTCTTTTATTCCTTTTCTTTTTTTTTGAGACAAGTTCTCGCTCTGTTGCCCAGGCTGGAGTTCAGTGATGTGATCTCGGCTCACCACAACCTCTTCCTCCTAGGTTCAAGCGATTCTTGTGCCTCAGCCATTGAGTAGTTGGGATCACAGGCATGCAGTACCATGCTTGGCTAATTTTTTGTATTTTTAGTAGAGACTGGCTTTCGCCATCTTGCCCAGGCTGGTCTCAAACTCCAGGCCTCAAGTCATCTGCCCACTTTAGCCTCCCAAAGTGCTGGGATTACAGGTGTGAGCCACCACGCTCGGCCTCCATTTTCTTAAAGAAACTTTTTTTTTTCTGTTAAAAATAGCAGAATCATCTTAAGAAATCCACTAAAAAAATTAGAACTAATGATTTCAGCAAGGTTACAGGGTAGAAAATTAGTATGCAAAAATCTATTACATTTCTATAGAGTGAGCAAATAAAAAATTAAATTAAGAAAGCTATCCCATTTATAACAACATAAAAAATAAAATACTTAGAAATAAATTTTTAAAAGAAATGCAAAACTTATACTCTGAAAACAACATATTATTGAAGGAAATTAAAGAAGATCCAAATGAATGGAAAGATATCCTATGTTCATGATTGTAAAATTTAATAATATTTAGTTAAATCTTGCATTTAGTATGTATACGTCACAGTTCAACCAGAGAAATAGAAATAGAACCAATGGTGAATATTACACACATGTACATACAATAAGAGAGAGAGAGAGAGAAAGAGATTTACTTATTGCAAGAAATCGTGGCAACTGGCCAGGCAAGTCCAAAATCCATAAGACAGACTTCAGAGAGCATAGACTAGAACTCGGACATGAGCTGAAACTTCAGTCCATAGGCAAAATTTCTTCCTCTTCAAGGATGTTTTAGTTCTGTTCCTGAGGCCTTTCAAATGATTGAGTCAGACCCACCCAGATTATATAGCACCATCTCCCTGATTTAGTGTCAAAATACCTTTACAATACACGTATATTAGTTTTTGATTGAATAAGTGGGAACTGTAGCTTAGCCAAACTGACATAAAACTCACCATCACACGGTAATTCTCCCCAAACTGATCTACAGATTAAGTGCAATCCCTATTGAAACCCAAGCTGGACTTTTGGCAGAAATTGACAAATCCATCCTAAAATTCATAAAAAGATTGAAGGAATCAAGAATAGATAAAATAATTTTTTCAATTTTTATGAAAAAAAATTAAAGGCAAATTACTTCTTGATTTCTAAACTTAATACAATGCTGCAGTAATTCAGATTGTGTGATACTGGCATATAGATCATCGGAATACAGCTGGGAGTTCAGAAAGAAACCCTCACGTTTCCAGTCAATTGATTTTTTTTAATTGTACCAAAAAACACATAATATAAAATTTACCATCTTAATCATTTAAATGTGAAGCGTAGAAGTGTTAACTATGTTCCAATTGTTGTGAACAGATACCTAGGACTGTTTCATCTTGCAAAACTAAAACTCTATACCCACTGAACAACAACTCATGTCCTTATTTTCCAAGCCCTGGTCATCACATTCTGTTCCTGTTTCTATTAGTTTGACTTTCTGTCCATTTTACTTCCTGTTTCTATGAGTTTGACCACCTCAGATACCTCATATAAGTGGAATGACACAGTATTTATCTTTTTGTAACTGGCTTATTTCACTTACCTTGATGTCCTCAAGCTTCATTTATGCTGTAGCTTATGACAGGATTTCCTTTTTTTAAAGGTGGAATAACATTCCATTGTATGTATATACCAAAATACCAAATTTTCTTTATCCATTTGTCTGTTGATGGACATTTAGATTGCTTCCACATCTTGGCTGTTACAAATAATGCTGCAATGAATATGGGTATCTCCATTCAATTGATATTTTTATGAAAAAGTCATGACAATTCAATGGGGAAAGCATTATCTTTTCAACAAATGGTGCTAGGACAACTGGACATCCATATGCAAAAGAATAAAGTTGAATACTTACCTCACACTATACACAAAAAGTAACTAAAATGTATCAAATACCTAAAGGTAAAAGCTGAAATTACAGAACTCTGAGAAGAAAACAGGCATAAATCTTGGCAACCTTTGGGCAATGGTTGGTTTCTTAGAAACAACATCAAAAGCAAAAGCAACAAAAGAAAATATAAATTAAGTAGTATCAAAATTAAAACTTTTGTGCTTCAAAGGACACCATCAAGAAAGTGAAAACACAACCCTGCAGAATGCAAGAAAAAATTTGCAAATCATATGTTTGGTAAGGGACTTATATTTGGGAAACATAAAAAACTTACACAACTCAATAATAAAAAGACAAATAACACCAATTAAAAATGGGCAAAGTATCTGAATGAATGTTTCTTCAAAGAAGATATCCAGATGGTCAGTAAGCACATGAAAAGATGCTCAGCATCATTGGCCATCAAGGAAATGCAAATCAAAGTCACAATGAAATACCATTCCATATCCATTAGGATGGCTATAATTAAGACAGATAATACATGTTAGTGAGGATGTAGAGAAATTTGAGTTCTCATACACTGCTGGTGGAAATGTGAAATGGTACAGTTGCTTTGGAAAAGAGTCTAGCCATTTTTTAAAAGGCCAGAGAGTTCTTATAAGATCAGTAATTCCACCCTTCATATATACTTAAGAAAAATGAAAACATGGCTGGGCATGGTGGCTCATGTCTGTAATCCCAGAACTCTGGAAGGCAGAAGCAGGTGGATCACCTGAGGTCAGGAGTTAAAGACCAGCCTGGCCAACGTGTAGAAACTGTATCTCTACTAAAAATACAAAAAATTAGCTGGGTGTGGTGGCAGGGGCACCTGTAATCCCAGTCACTTGGGAGGCTGAGGCAGGAGAATCGGTTGGACCCAGGAGGTGGAGGTTGCAGTGAGCCAAGATCGTGCCATTGCACTCCAGCCTGGGCAACAAGAGTGAAACTCCATCTGAAAAAAAAAAAAAAAAAAAAAAGAAAAAAGAAAAAAAGAAAAAAAATGAAAACGTATATTTAAGAACATTCATAATGGTTGTAGGTATGTGGCTTTATTTCTGTTTCTCTATGTTGTTCCACTAGTCTATGTGTCTATTTTTGTACCAGTACCATGCTGTTTTGATTACTGTCACCTTGTAGTATAGTTTGAAGTTGGATAATGTGATGCCTCCAATTTTGTTCTTTTTGCTTAGGAATGCCTTGCCTATTTGAGCTCTTTTTTGATTCCATATGAATTTTTAAATAGTTTTTTCTAATTCTGTGAATATGTCATTGGTAGTTTGAGAGAAATAGCATTGATTGTGTAGATTGCTTAGGCAGTATGGCTGTTTTAGCAGTATTGATTCTTCCTATCCGTTAGCATGGAATGTTTTTCCACTTGTTTGTGTCATCTCTGATTTCTTTGAGCAGTGCTTTGTAATTCTTGTTGTAGACATCTTTCACCTCTCTGGTTAGCTGTATTCCTAGATATTTTATTCTTTTCATGGCTGTCATGAATGGGATTGCATTCTTGATTTGGCTCTTAACTTGGACATTATTGGTGTATAGAATGTTACTAATTTTTGTACATTAATTTTGTACCTTGAAACTTAACTAAAGTTGTTTATCAGATCTAGGAGCTGTTGGGTGGAGACTATGGGGTTTCTAGATACAGAATTACATCATCTGCAAACAGAGATCATTTGACCTCCTCTCTTGCTACTTGGATGCCTTGTATTTCTTTCTCTTGCCTGATTGCTCTGGCTAGGACTTTTAGTACTATGGTGAATAGGAATGGTGAGAGAGGGCATCCTTGTCTTATTCCAGTTCTCAAGGGGAATGCTCCCAGCTTTTGGTCATTCAGTATGATGTTGGCTGTGTGTTTGTCATAGATGGCTCTTAGTATTTTGAGGTATGTTTCTCCGGTGCCTAGTTTGTTGAGAATTTTTAACATAAAGGGATGTTGAATTTTATGAAAAGCCTTTTCTGCAGCTACTGAGATGGTTGTGTGGTTTTGTTTTTAGTTCTGTTTATGTGGTGAATCATATTTATTGATTTGTTTATGTTGAACTAAATTTGCATCCCAGGGATGAGGCTTGCATCTCAGGGATGAGGCCTACTTGATCATGGTGGATTAGCTTTTTGATGTGCTGCTGGATTTGACTTGCTAGAGCCCAGAAGTAAAGCTGCATACCTTCAATTATCTGATCTTTAACAATGCTGACAAAAACAAGCATCGAGGAAAGGACTCCCTGTTCCATAAATGGTGCTAGCCATATGCATAAGATTGAAGCTGGACTTCTTCCTTATACCATATACAAAAATAAACTCAAAATGGATTAAAGACTTAAATGTAAAATGTAAAACTATAAAAACCTTGCAAGATAACCTAGGATATACCATTCTGGACATAGGCCCTGGCAAAGATTTCATGATGAATATGCCAAAAGCAATTGAAACAAAAATAAAAATTGACAAATGGGACCTAATTGAACTAAAGAGTTTCTGCATGGCAAAAGGAACTATCATCACAGTAAACAGAAAACAGAATGGGAGAAAATATTTGCAAACTGTACATCCAACAAAAGTCTAATATCCAGAATGTATAAGAAACTTAAACAAATTAAGAAGCAATAACCAAAACACTCCATTAAAAAGTGGGCAAAGAACATGAATAGACCCTTCTCCAAAAAATGACACACAGGTAGCCAACATGTATGTGAAAAAATGCTCAACATTCACTAATCATTAGAGAAATGAAAATCAAATCAAAACCAAAATGAGATACCTTTTCACACTACTTAGAATGCCTATTATTAAAAAGTCAAAAAAAAAAAAAAAAAACCAGAAACTGGTAAGACTGCGGAGAAAAAGGGAATGCTTATACACTGCTCATGGGAATGTAAACTAGTTCAGGCACTGTGGAAAGCAGTCTGGCAATTTCTCAAAGAACTTAGAAAAAAACTACCATTTTACCCAGCAATCCCATTATCGGGTATATAACCAAAGGAATATAAATTGTTCTACCATAAAGACACCCACACATATGTGCAATTGCAGCACTATTCCCAATAGCAAAGTCATGGAATCAATCTAAATGCCCATCAACAGTAGACTGGATAAAGAAAACGTGATACATATATGTGATGGAATACTATGCAGCCATAAAAAAGAACGAGGTCATGTTCTTTGCAGTAACATAGATGGAACTGGAGGCCATACTCCTAAACAAACTAACACAGGAACAGAAAACTAAATACCATATGTTCTTTCTTATTAGTGGGAGCAAAACATTGAGTACACACGGACACAAAGAAGGGAACAACAGACGCTGGGGTCTACTTGAGGGTGGAGGGTAGCAGGAGAGAGAGGATTGAAAAACTGTCTACTGGTACTATGCTTATTACCTGGGTGATGAAATAATATGTACACCAAATTTCCGTGACACATAATTTACCTTATAACAAACCTGCACATGTACGTCTGAATCCAAAATAAAAGTTAAAAAAGAATGTCCATATGGCATTATTCGTAAGAGCTAAAAAGTAGAAACAGCTCAAATGTTCATCAACTGATGAATGGATATATAAAATGTGGTATATTTATAAAATGAAATATTTTTTGGCAATTAAATGTAGTATTGATACAGGCTACATTCTGAATAAATCTTGAAAATATGCTGAGTGAAAGAAGCTGTTCCCAAAGGACCACATATTATATTATTGTATTTATATGAAGTGTCCAGAATAGGCAAATGTTTATAGAGACATAAAATAGATTGGTGGTTGCCTAGGGCTTGGAGTTTGGGGGGAAATTGGAAGTGACTGCTAATGAGTATGAGGTTTCCTCCTGGGGTGATGAAAATTTTCTAAAATTGGTGGTGGTGATAGTTGTACAACTCTGTGAATATACTAAAAACCATTGAGCTTACATTTAATTGAATGAGTTGGATGGTGTGTGAATTATATCCTTATAAAGCTGTTGATTTAGTTTTGCTTCTTCTTTAAATTCTACTAAAATGCCAGTAAATTGATTTTTCTTTTAAAAAGGCATAAACTAACACAACATCAACATTTTAGAACTTAGGAAATAGATGGATAAAGTCCCCAAAACATTAACTTTAAATTGACTTTAGGGAATGCTAAGAAGCAGCATGATTTTTGATGCTGGATCCTCAGAAGTCTCTGGAATAGGGAATACGTTGCTCACTCCCGCCTCTAGAAGTGGGAAAACAGGTTGGTTGAAGATCTAGAGATTGAGAGATCCATTCTTTCTTATCTGCATAGCTAGGCAAATGCTCGTTCTGCTTCCAGAAGACAGGAGGTTCTCTGGAGAGGGAGAGCAGTGGAGGCTGAGGGATATCAAACACGGTTGAGGGCAGAGGTGCCATACTAAAAACAGGGAGATAAGTGAAATTGGGCATTTTGAATGGTGAGACCACCCCGAGTCTGTCTCTCCTTTGTTCCCAGAGTTCTGGCATTCAGAAATACACCCTGCAGGCAGGAATTTGAGAGGATCTTCTCTGGGAACTCTGATCAGTCCAAGAAAAGAGATTTAAAGTTAGCATATTGCTGTTTCCCTTAAGTGAGAGCATCTCACCCACGTGCCAGAGCCTTTAGTGTAAAAGCTCTTAGTGCCATATTTTTAAAAAATATTATACAGTGGATTATTTTAAACAGACAGAAGTAGACAAAAGGGTATAACAAATTTCATATAATAAGCATACAAGTTTAATCATTATCAACACATGGCCAACTTTGGGTTATCTTTATCTCCCTCTCTGCCCAATAGATTATTTAGAAGCAAATCCTGGATGTCATATTACTTCATTCACAAATTCTTCAGCATATATCTGTAAATGATAAGTATTTAAAATGAACATAGCACTGTTGCTGTAACCCAAATATTAATTATTTAATACCAAATATCCAGTCATTTTTCAATTTTTCAATTTCTTCCAATTATATTATAAATGTTTTTCTACAACTTATTTGAATAAACATCCAACCAAGGTCATCACTTTGTGTTTGGTTAATACGTCTCCTAAGTCTGTGTTGTGTATCAAGCCCCTCTTAGGTGCACCACCTCAGATCCTTCCAGCTCACCTTTCCCCAGGCCCTTGGCCACTTGTTTTATTTCAGTTGCCTTAGTGACAGGCTTCACATAAACAAAACCCAACAGCGGTGAGGCATCATGCCCATGGCATTGGGCTCCTGCATTCCTACTTGGGAATTCCTTTTCCACCAGACGTGAGTTACTTTGGGACCCAAGAATGTGCACGGGGAAGTTGTGGGTTGTTAACACTCAAAGGTAAATCTTTGATCAATGGGTGATGGGAGCCAGTGCATAAATTCCTCCGTCTTCCTCTTCCTATGTAGGCTGTCCTGAAATGCAGTAGCTCAAATTGTGTCTCAGAAGAGTCCATCAAGACTGCACACTTGGCACCAAGTGGGGCAAGTCAGAAATGCACACTTTGTTATTAACCTATTTCCTCTTCTACTTCCCCTTCTCATTTCCTGGGATAAGCTTTGCCTCGGGCTCTCTTTACTAGGGGACTCACAGTAAGACAATTTTTTAATAGACTTCCTCACCCTTTTAATTTCCTTTGTAATCTAGTTGTTGAAAAAAACACGTCATTCACTTATTGTCTAGAGTTTCCTATGTTTTGTACACCTCATAGCAGTTTAACATGTTTTTCTGTCTCTTGTCTTTAAACTGGTATTTGGATCTAGAGACTGTATCAGATTCAGGGTTGATTTTTTGACAAGAACATTATGTAAATGGCATTTAAAATGTCTTATTGTGGCTGGGCACGGTGACTCACACCTGTAATCCCAGCACTTTGGGAGGCTGAGGCGGGTGGATCACTTGAGGTCAGGAGTTCCAGACCAGCCTGGTCAACATGGTGAAAACCTGTCTCTACTAAAAATACAAAAAATTAGCACCTGTAATCTCAGCTACTCAGGAGGCTGAGGCAGGAGAATCACTTGAACCCGGTAGGCGGAGGTTGCAGTGAGCCAAGATCGCTCCATTGCACTCCAGACTGGGCAAGAAGAGCAAAACTCCGTCTCAAAAAAAGAAAAAAAAATGTCCTATTGCATCATGTCAGGAGAAAAACATGTTTGATTACCTGAATATTTATCTTTTTGTGATGTTAAGATAAATCAGTAGGTTCAGGCATTGTCAGCCTGATCTTTCCATTAAAAAGTCTGATATTTGCTTATTTTTAAAAGGAAATTTATAAAGATATAATTTACATACAATAAAATACATCCACTTTTTACACCTGTGTAACCACCACCACAGTCAAGATATAATGTTTTTAGATTCATCTATGTTGTTGTATCAGTGTTAACATTTGAATTTACTGAGTACAATTCCATTGTATGACTATAGCATGACTTATTTACCCATTCACCTGTTGGTAAACACTTGTGTTGTTTCTAGTTTTTGCTTGTTATGATAAGATTCTATTATGTTCAAGTCCTTTCACTCAACTGTTTTTCCTACTGAAAAAATACTTAGAATTTCTGAGTCACATGGTAAGACTATATCTAACCATAGAAGAAACAGCCAAATTATTTTCCAAAGCAGTGGTATTTTTTATATCTTTGCCAGCAATGCATAAGAGTTTCAGCTGCTTCTTGGTATTGGCAGTCCTTTTTTTTTTCTGAGATGGAGTCTCGCTCTGTCACCTAAGCTGAAATACAATGGCATGATCTCCGCTCACCGCAACCTCCGCCTTCCACGTTCAAGCGATTCTCCTGCCTCAGTCTCCTGAGTAGTGGTATTACAGGCACATGCCACCACTCCCAACTAATTTTGGCAGTCATTTTAATAGCATTATACTAATGGATATGCATTGATATCACATTGTGGTTTTAATTTAATTTTTCTGATGATTGCTAATATTGAGCATCTTTCCATGTGTGTATTGGCCATTTGTGTATCCAGTTTTGCAAAGAGTCTATTCAAATATTTTGCCCATTTTTAAATTTTGTTGTAAACTTCTAATTGAGTTGTAAACTCTTTATATATTCTGGATACAAGTTATATAATATATAACAAATACATTAAAGTTTCTCCCAGCCTGTGGCTTCTCTTTTTGTTTTCTTTCTTTTTTTTTTTTTGAGACAGAGTCCCGCTCTGTTGCCCAAGCTGGCGTACAATGGCATGGCCTTGACTCGCTGCAACCTCTGCCTCCCAGGTTCAAGCTATTCTCCTGCCTCAGCCTCTTGAGTAGCTGGGACTACAGGCATGTACCACCGTGCCCAGCTAATTTTTGTATTTTTAGTGGAAACACGGTTTCACTATGTTGGCCAGGCTGGTCTCGAACTCCTGACTTTGAGATCCACCCTCCTCGACCTCCCAAAGTGCTGGGATTACAGGCGTGAGCCATCACGCCTGACCTTCTCTTTTAATTTTCTTAGTAGTGTCTATTTAAAAAAGATAGATGTTACCCCCAAAAGTATGGGCCTATTTCTGGACTGTCTATTCTGTTCCACTGACGTATCTTTTTATCCATATGTCAATAGTACATCTTGATTGTTATCATTTTACAGCTAGTGTTGAAATCAAATGATGTAAATCCTCTCACTTAGTTTTTCTTTTGTAAAGTTGTTTTAACTATTCTAGGTCCTTTGCAATTTTCATATAAATGTTTGAGTCAGCTTGTCAATTTCTATAAAAATGCCTGCTTGGATTTTGATTAGGACTGCATTTAAATCTATAAATCAATTTGGAAAGAAATGACATCTTAACAATATTGAGTCTTCCAATTCAGAAACATAGTATATCTCTTTTATTTGGGTCTTTAAAATATTTGTCACCATTGTTTTGTAGTTTTCAGTATGCAAGTCTTGTGTATTTTTTGCAAAACCAATCCTATAATAGATTGCTTGTGACATTTAAGTGGTGTTTTTAAACTTTCAATTTGTAATATTTGATTGTTAGTATACAGAAATATAAATTAATTTTTATATGTTGACCTTTATTATACTGTCCATTATTGGTTTTAGTATTCTTTTTGTAGATTTCTCAGGACTTTCTACATATATAATCATATCATTGCTGAACAAGGACTGCTTTGTTTCTTTCTTTTCAGTAGGTATGTCTTCTATTCCTTTTTCTTGCTTGATCACACTGGCTAAGAAGTCTAGTATAATACTAAATGAACATGGTTAGAAAGGGTGTCCTTGCCTTCTTCCTAATGTAAGGATGAAAGTCTATTTTTAGGGATGATGTCAGCTGTAGGTTTTTCAATAATGTTCCTTATTAGATGAAAACAATTCCATTTTTTCCTAGATTCCTGAAAGTTTTTATTACAAATGGATGTTGGATTTTTATTGAATGCTTTTCCTGCATTTATTAGAATCAATAGTTTTTCCTTTGTTCTAAGCAATATCACATTGATTGATAATATTATAATGTTAAGCAAACCTTACATTCCTGAGATGAAAATCATTTGGTTATCATGTATTCTCCTTATTATATATTGTTGTATTTAATTTGCTAAACTTTTACTCAGGGTTTTTGAGTATACATTAGTGTGAAATATTGATATGTAGGCTTTTTCCACCTTATAATGTCTGTCTAATTTTGGTATCCAAGAAATCTGGGCATTATGGAATGAGTTAAGTAAGAAATATTTCCACCTCTTTAATTTATTTGAAAGACTTTGTGTAGAACTGATATTTTTTCCTTATGCGTTTGATAGAATTTGTCTGTGAAACCAACTGGGACTGAAATTTTCTTTGTAGGAAGCTTTTCAATTATAAATTTAATTTTTAATAGAGGATTATTTGATTTTTACTTTTTCTTGACTAGGTTTTTAGTAGTTTATTTTTTTCAAAGAATTTTTAAAGATCTCATCTCTTTTGTCAAATTTATGGGATCGAATTGTTTGTAATATGTCTTTATTATCACTTTTTTTTGAGACAGTGTCTTGTTCTGTCACTCAGGTTGCAGTGTAGTGATGTGAGGTTCAGGGCTGCCTTAACCTCCCAGGCTCAAGTGATTCTCCCACCTCAGTCTGCCAAGTAGCTGGAACTACAGGCATGTGCCTCCACAACTGGGTAATTTTAAAATTTTTTGTAGAGATGGGGTCTCACTAGGTTGCTCAGGTTGGTCTCAAACTCTTGGGCTCAAGTGATCCTCCCATCTTGGCTTCCCAAACTGCTGGGATTATAGGCATGAGGCACCGCTTCTGGCCCTTTATTATCCTTTTAATGGATCTCTAGCTAGAGAGTCATCAATTTTACTTTTTCAAATAAACAGCCTTTGGTTTTAATTGATTTTTATCTATAGTTTTCCTATTTTCAACTTTACTGACTTTAGCTCCTAACTTTAATATTTTCTTTAATATTTTCCTTAATATTTTCTTTAATATTTTCTTTCTTCTACCTTGGGTTTAATTTGCTCTTCTTTTTCTTAGCTTAAAGTCAAAGCTTTGCTCATTGACTTTAGAGCTCCTTTTATGATTGTTTAAACAATTAAAATTCTGTAATTTTCTTCCTATATGCTGTTTTAGCTTCATCTCACAAAATTTCCTTTGTTGTTCTTTCGTTTTCATTGAGTTCAAAATATTTTCTAATTTCTATTGTGACATATTATTTTACCTATAGGTTATTTAGAAGTATATTCTTAGTTTCAAATATTTGGATATTTTTAGATATTTTGCTGTTGTTGGTTTCTAATTATTGCCTTGTGGTCACATATGCAACAAAATTATATTACTCTATAGTTTCAATACATTTCATTTTATTGAGATTTATTTATTTTTTTTATTTTTATTTATTTTTTATTTTTTATTTTTTTTGAGACGGAGTCTCGCTCTGTCACCCAGGCTGGAGTGTGGTGGCCAGATCTCAGCTCACTGCAAGCTCCGCCTCCCGGGTTCACGCCATTCTCCTGCCTCAGCCTCCCGAGTAACTGGGACTACAGGCGCCCGCCACCTCGCCCGGCCAGTTTTTTTTTTGTATTTTTTAGTAGAGACGGGGTTTCACCGTGTTAGCCAGGATGGTCTCGATCTCCTGACCTCGTGATCCACCCGTCTCGATTGAGATTTATTTTATGCCCTAGTGTGTGTGGTCTTTCTTCATTCCATGTGCGCTGAAAAGAGTGTCTATTCTGTAGTTGTTGGATATAGTGTTCTATAAATATTAGTTATGTCAGATTGATTTATAGTGTTTTTCAGCTCCTTTATACCCTTACTGATTTTTTTGTTTGATTGTTCAATCTATAGTTATGTTTTGCTTGAGTTGAAATGTATTTCTCTGGCTGCTTAGAGCTACTTTCAGTAGATTTAGCCTTTTACATTGATTTTACCATTTTAGATTCATATACTCTTTTGTTTTGATTCCTTGCTTCTGTGACTGGATTTCACCATTAAATAGTTTTTTCAAAATGTGCTTTAGCATGACTTTTGTTTAAAAATGTTTACTTTTTTTTTTTTTTTTTTTTGAGACGGAGTCTCGCTCTGTCACCCAGGCTGGAGTACAATGGTGCGATCTCGGCTCACTGCAAGCTCTGCCTCCTGGGTTCACGCCATTCTCCTGCCTCCGCCTCCCGAGTAGCTGGGACTACAGGCGCCTGCCACCAACCCCGGCTAAATTTTTTGTATTTTTAGTAGAGACAGGGTTTCACCGTGTTAGCCAGGATGGTCTCGATATCTTGACCTCGTGATCCGCCCGCCTTGGCCCCGCAAAGTGCTGGGATTACAGGCGTGAGCCACCGCACCCGGCCACCTGTGGTTTTTATTCCAGACAATATGTCTGGGTACATCTTTTATTTTTCTCAGAACCTGGTATACGTTATTCCAATGTCTTCTGGAATAAAATTTGCTGTGGATAAGTCATCCTGCATTTTTACGCTTACTCATGACTTTTAAATTTCTGCCTGGATTTCTTCCTTTATTTTTAAATTTATATATTTTATTATGAAATATAGTACAAACACAGATTGCTTTATTTCTAAAATTTAACAATTTAATCAGACTATGTCTTGGTATTCAGTACATTGTATCATTTTTACTTGGTACTTAGTGTGCTCTTTCAAGTGTTTAGATTCTGTTCTTTATTCATTTCAGGGTAATTTTATATCTCTAAATACATTTCCCCCCTCTAAATTCGTTTTATTTTTTACTTCAAGAACACCACCTACATTTAAGTTGAACTGTCTTTGCTCTCTTTTTACCTTCATTCATTTCATTTTTCTTTTTCTTTTGTATTCACTCTTTTTTATCTTAAGATATTCCTCCACATCATTGATTTAATATTTAGCCTTATCTATTTTATTCCTTGTTGTATCTAGGTTACTCATATGATACATAATGGTGAGAGGTTTTTGGTATTCTCAATGTGCTTTCTTTCATTCTCCATCTCCTTTTCCATCACCATGTTGTTATATCTTCTTGCCTTTGTATTCTTTTTATATTGAATTAATGTTCTTTTTTTTTTTTTTGAGACAGAGTCTCACTCTGTCACCAGGCTGGAGTGCAGTGGTGCAATCTTGGCTCACTGCAACCTCCGCCTGCTGGGTTCAAGCGATTCTCCTGCCTCAGCCTCCCAAGTAGCTGGGATTACAGGCACACGCCACCAAGCCCAGCTAATTTTTGTATTTTTAGTAGAGACAGTGTTTTACCATGTTGGCCAGGATGGTCTCGATCTCTTGACCTCGTGATCTGTCTGCCTCAGCTTCCCAAAGTGCTGGGATTATAGGCGTGAGCCACCGCTCCCGGTCGAATTAATATTCTAACAAAGTTATTCTATAGACACATTCTAAGATAATATTCTTCTGTTTCTTTAGTCCTATTCCACTTTTAGTCCTTCGTCTCTTTTGCATGCTACGTTCCTTTGTCTTCTTGTCGTATCTTTTCATAGATTCTATTTCATTTCTTTTAACCTTGCTTATGCTTGGGAAGATTTGTCCAAACTTTTATTTTCTCTATTATAGCATAGGCTTATGATATTTCTTATTTTTGGCCGATGCTTCTACTATCTCATTCCGTATTGCCTTCGCCTACGTGAGTATACCTGCAGCTGCAGACAGTTCCTGGTATGCTGACAGCTTCCTTCCACAGGGACCTGCATTCTCCTCTTTACTGCCTGCAGACCTGCTTCGACACCACGGAAATTTGCTTGATTGTGTGTAAGTATGACTCAGAAGTGTGGGAAGAATTGTGCTCCGGGGAGACCCCTAAACAAGGGGGGAGAGAAGTCAGCGAATAAAGAGAGTATCAGCCACAGAGAATGCATTGAACAAGTGGACATGATAACTCAGCCATTAGAGACCAGCCAGTCTCTGTCCTCAGCGACCATAGTGCTTGCACAATGAGTCCATGAACAGTAGAGCCTTGGTGGCAAGCATGGAGACTCTGTATAGGTCTAACAACTACATGAAGATATTTGAGATAATCATGTAAATTTCAACATAGAATAGACAACACAGTCATGTGCTGCCTAACAATATTTTGATCAACAGGACCACATATGTGACGGTTGTCTTACAAGATTATAATGAAGTTGAAAAATTCCTATTGCCTAGTGATGCGACATTGTAATACAACACATTATTTATGTGTTTGTGGTGATACTATTATAAACAAACCTACTGCACTGCCAGTCATATAGGTAATGTGTGTGTGTTTTAGTTTTTATAAAAAGTTTAAGAAGTAAAGAAATAAAAATTAAAAAATTAAAAATAGAAAAAAGCTTATAGAACAAGGATGTAAGGAAAAATTATTTTGTACACGTGTACAATGTGTGTTTAAGTGTTATTAAAAAGGAATCTTAAAAGTTAAAAAAATTTAAAAGCTTATGAGTAAACAGGTTACCATAAGTTAAGGTTAATTTGTTATTGAAGAAAGAAAACATTTATTTATTTATTATTTTAGTAGCTTTTGTGTTTTTTGTTATTTGAATGAATTGTATAGTGATGAAGTCTGGGCTTTTATTGTACCTGTTACTTAAGTAGTGTACATTGTACCCAATAGGTGACATTTTTTGTCCCTCACCTCCTTCCCACCCTTGCCACCTCTGAGTCTCCAATGTCCATTTTTACCACTCTGTATGCTTTTGTGTAATCCATGGCTTAGCTCCCACTTGTAAGTAAGAACAGAAGGTATTTGCTTTTTTGTTCTTGAGTTACTACTTACGATAATGGCCTCTAGTTACCTCCAAGTTGTTGTAAAAGACATCCATTTCTTCTAGATTTTCTAGTTTGTGTGTATGAAGGTGTTCATAGTAGCCTCTGAGGGTCTTTTGTATTTCTGTGGGATTGGTTGTAATGTCACTTTTGTTGTTTCTGATTGTTCTTATTTGAATTTTCTCTCTATCTTTGTTACTCTGGCTGGTGGTCTATTGATCTTGTTTATTCTTTTGAAAAACAATTTTTTTTTGTTTTATTGATTTTTGTATGAATTTCTGGGTCTCAATTTTACTCATTTCTGCCCTGATTTTAATTATTTCTTTTCTTCTGCTAGCTTTGGGGTTAGTTTGTTTTTGTTTTTCTAGTTCCTTTAGGTGTGATGTAAGATTGTTAATTTGAGATCTTTTTCACCATTTGAGGTAGGTGTTTACCACCATAAATATTTTCTTAACACTGCTTTTACTGCATCCCAGAGATTTGGGTATATTTTGTTTGTGTTTTCCTTTATTTCAAAACATTTTTTTATTTCTGCCTTAATTTCACTCTTTACCCAAAAGTCGTTCAAGAGCAGGTTGTTTAATTTCCGTGTAATTGTGTGGTTTTGGGAGATCTCAGTATTGATTTCTATTTTTATTCCACTGTGGTCTCAGAATATGGTTGGTATGATTTCAATATTTTTAAATTTATTGAGACTAGCTTTATGGTTTATCATGTGGTCAATCTTGGAGCATATTCCATGTATAAATGAGAAGAATGTATATTCTACAATTTATGGGTGGAGTGTTCTGTAGATGTCTATTAGATCCAGTTGGTCAAGTGTCGAATTTAAGTCCAGAGTTACTTTGTTAGTTTTCTGCCTTGGTGATCTAATTCTTCAGTGGGGTTTTGAAGTCTCCTTGCTATTATTGTGTAGTGGTCTAAGTCTTTTTGTAGATCTAGAAGTAGTTGTTTTATGAACCTGGGTGCTCAAATGTTGGGTGCATATATAATATATTTAGGATAAGATTCTATAGATATGATTAAAGTAGGACTAAAGTATTACTTGGGAGGTGAAAGAGCTCTACAATGAGAATTAAAATACTCTGCTGAAAAAAATCAGAGACAACACAAACAAATGGAAAACTATTCCATTCTCACAGACAAGAAGAATCAATATTGTTAAAATGGTCATACTGCCCAAAGCAACCTACAGTTTCAGTACTATTCCTATCAAACTACAAATTACATTTTATTTTTCACAGAATTAGAAAAGCTATTCTAAAATTCGTATGGAACCCAAAAAGAGCCTGAAGAGCCAAAGCAACCTAAGAAAAGGAACAAAGCTGGAGGCATCACATTACCCAACTTCAAACTATACTACAAGTCTGTAATAACCAAAACAGCATGGCACTGGTACACAAACAGACACATAGACCAATGGAACAGCAGAGAGAACCCAGAAATAAAGAAGAAAACCTAGGAAATACCATTCTTGACATAGGTCCTAGCAAAGATTTCACGAAGAAGGCACTAAAAGCAATTGCAACAAAAACAAAAATTGACAAATGGGACCTAATTAAACTAAGAGATTCTGCACAGCAAAATAAACTATCTTTAGAGTAAACAGACAACCTACAGAATGGGAGAAAATATTTGCAAACTATGTATCCAACAAAGGTCTAATATCCAGAATATATAAGGAATTTAACAGGCAAAAAACAACCCCCTTAAAAAGTAGGCAAAGGACATGAACAGACACGTCTCAAAAGAAGACATATACACAGCCAGGAAGCATACGAAAAATGCTCAACATCACTAATCATTAGAGAAATGCAAATCAAAACCAAAATGAGATACTATCTCACACCAGTCAGAAAGGCTATTATTAAAAAGTCAAAAAATAACATGCTGGTGAGGCTGCAGAGAAAAGGGAATGTTTATACACTGCTGGTGGGAATGTAAACTAGTTTAGCCACTGTGGACTGCAGTTTGGCAATTTCTCAAAGAACTTAGAACTATCATTTGACCCAGTGATCCCATTATTGGGTACATATCCAAAGGAATAGAAATTGTTCTACCAAAAAGACACATGCATGCATGGGTTCATTTCAGTACTATTCACAATAGCAAAGACATGGAATTAACCTAAATGCCCATCAATGGCAGGCTGGATAAAGAAAATTGGTACATATATACCATGGGATAGAACACAGCCATAAAAAGAACAAAATCATGCCCTTTGCAGCAACATGAATGGAGCTAGAGGCCATTATCCTAAGCAAACTAAGGCAGGAACAGAAAACCAAATACTTCATTTTCTTACTTGTAAGTGAGAGTTAAACACTGAGTACACATGGACACACAAAAAAGAACAATAGACACTGGGGCCTTTGTTGAGGGTGGAGAATGGGGGGAGGGCAAGGATTGAAAAACTACCTATTCGGTATTATGCTTATTACCTGGATGATGAAATAATCTGTACACCAAACCCCCGTGACACACTTTTTATCTATATAACAAACCTGCACATGTAACTTTGAACCTAAAATAAAACCTTTTTTTTTTTTTTGAGACAGAGTCTCAGTCTGTCGCCCAGCCTGGAGTGCAGTGGCACAATCTCGGCTCACTGCAACCTCCGCCTCCTGGGTTCAAGCAATTCTCTGCCTCAGCCTCCTGAGTAGCTGGGATTACAGTTGTGTGCCACCATGCCCGGCTAATTTTTGTATTTTTAGTAGATATGGGGTTTCACCGTCTTGGTCAGGCTGGTCTTGAACTCCTGACCTTGTGATTCACCCGCCTTGGCCTCCCAAAGTGCTGGGATTACAGGCGTGAGCCACCGGGCCCAGCCAAATAAAACCTTTTATAAAAACGAAGTCTTACTTTACTAAGTAAGGGAGATTATGCCCCATACTCTGCGTAGGCCTGACCGAATCAGTTGAAAAGCCTTAAGAACAAAACTGAGGCTCCCCTGAAGAAAAACTTCCATCCATGGACTGTAGCTTCCTTTCTGATGACCTACCTACAGATTTTGCACTTGTAACCAGGTCCCAGAATTACATAAATCAATTTGTCGCAATAAATCTTTTTCTTTTAAATTTCTCTTTTTTGAGATGGAGCCTCGCTCTGTCTCACAGGCTGGAGTGTGGTGGTAAGATCTCAGCCCCCTGCAACTCCTGCCTCCCAGATTCAAGCGATTCTCCTGCCTCAGATTCCCAAGTAGCTGGGATTACATGTGTGGACCACCATGTCTGGCCAATCTTTGTATTTTTAGTACAGACGGGGTTTCACTATGTTGACCAGGCTGATCTCAAACTCCTGACCTCAGGTGATTGGCCCTCCTTGGCCTCCCAAAGTGTTGGGATTACAGGCATGAGTCACCATGCCTGGCCTTGTTGCAATAAATCTCTTAATATATATCTCCTACTGGTTCTGTTTTTCTGTGGAACTCTTACTGATACAAATATTATGTTGGTTTCATTTCCATTCTGCTTACTAGTGGAAGGTGTCATAACCTCTCTATGCTTCATTTATCATTTGTAAATCAGAAACAATAATATTGTCTACCATTAGTGTATTGGTGAGGATTAAATAATTATTTATATTTGTAATTGTTTGCTATGTTAAAGCAGGCTTTCTTCTGATTTACCAAAGTTATTATCAGGAATGGTTATATAATATTATCAAATGTATTTCTAGCATCTATTAGCATGATCATGAAGTTTTCTATTTTAATGTACAGATGCCATAATAAGAGATTGGCAGTAAATCTCCTTTATATTCCTGAGATAAAGCCAGTTGTTCGCAGTGCATTCTTCCTTTTAGTATGCTCCTAAATTCCACTTTCCTGATATTATATTTAGAATTTTCCATCTATATTTTAGGCGAATTCATGTCATACATTGGTCAAGGATTGCCATCAAATTATGCTGGCTTAATAAAATAAATTGGGAAACTACCTATATTTTTTGTTTTGTTTTGTTCTAATAACAGAATGTTACCTCTGCAGTATCTACGGTTGGAATTTATTGACAATTTTTATGGTATAATATACATGATCAATCTTTATAAATGTTTAATGGACTCTAGAAAGGATAATGTATTTCCTGTCGGGACTAACATTTGGCTGCAACTGTAGCTATAGCTATTCAACTTTCCTATATTCTTCAGATCTTTGTTTTAATTAATTAATTATTATTATCGTTATTTTGAGATGGAGTTTCGCTCTTATTGCCCAGGCTGGAGTGCAATGGTGTGATCTTGGCTCACTGCAACCTCTACCTCCCAGGTTCAAGTGATTCTACTGCCTCAGCCTCCCAAGTAGCTGGAATTACAGATGCCTGCCACCATGCCCGGCTAATTTTGTATTTTTAGTAGAGATGGGATGTCTCCATGTTGCTCAGACTGGTCTTGAACTCCTGACCTCAGGTAATCCACCCGCCTCAGCCTCCCAACGTGCTGGGATTACAGGCGTGAGTCACCGCGCCCGGCCTGTTTTAATTTATTTACTTTTATTATTTGACTTGTCAAACAGCAAAACATGTGCTCTTGTTTTCTTTGTGATGCACCACACTTATTTTTTTTGCCTTCTCTGAGTGCTATTCTATTCATAAAGGCTCATGATTACAATTATTTTATTTTTTAATTGGCTTTTGTGAGCACTATCATGATTCTTATAAAATTACCTTCTTTAAATGGGAAAACATATTTGCAAACTATATATCTGACAAGGGGTTATACCCAAAATATATAAGGAACAGAATTCAACAACAACAACAACAACAACAAAAACACCTGATTTTAAAATGGGCAAAAGATCTGAATAGGCATTTCTCAGAAGAAGATATACAAATGGGTGACAGGTACGTTTTTTAAATGCTCAACATTATTAATCATCAGGGAAATGTAAATCAAAGCCACAATCAGATATCACCTCACCCCAGTGAGAATGGCCATTATCAAAAAGACAAAAGATAAGTGTTGGCAAGAATGTGGAGAAAAGGGAGCCCTTATACATTGGTGGGAACGTAAATTAGTACAACCATTATGGAAAACAGTATGAAGCTTCCTCAAAATATTAAAAATAGAAGCAATCTCACTATGGGGTATATATCAAAAGGAAATGAAATTAATACGTCAAAGAGTGATCCGGTGATTATCACAGCACCATCTACAATAGCCAAGGTATGGAATCAATCTAAGTGTTCATCAATGGTTGAATGGATAAAGAAAATGTGGTATATACACATCTACTGTACTCACCTATTTTCACACCACAGTTGACCGTGGGTAACTGAAACACTGGAAAGCAAAACTGTGGGTATGGGGAGACTACTGTGCTGCATGATCTCACTCATGTGAAATCTGAAAAGGTTGATCTAATAGGAGTAGAGAGTATAATGGTGGTTAGCAGAGGCTTGGATGGTTAGACAGAAGGGAGATTTGGTCAGTCATAATAATTACAGTTAGATAGAAGCAATAAATTTCAAGAGCTCTATTGTACAGCAAGGTGACTATAGTTAATGATGAAACATTGTATCCTTAAAAAATGTAAAGAAAGTGGATGTTATGTGCTCTCACCACAATTACTATGTGAGGTTATGCATTTGTTCATTACTGAAATTTAACTATTCTATGATGTTTATATACTCTGAAATGTCATGTTGTACATGATAAAAACATACAATGTTATCTGTTAATGTAAAATAAATAAATAATTTTAAAAAGAAATTACCCTCTTTGTCTTGTTCATTTTTAGGGTGAGGAGTAAATTCTACTATGCCATATGGATACTGAGTAACTATTTTTGTTTTCATTTAGTTATCATATCTTCACCTATCCTATTACTCCTAAACTTTCTGTGATTTAGATACATGCTTTATAAATAAAATATAGTTAGAATTTGTAAATATTCTGAAAACCTCAAGCTGTAATAGTGGAGATGAAGCTATTTATTTTTTATTGTGAGTATGATATAGTTGGTACATATGTCCTCTTTTTAAAACATGTTTTTTCTTTTTCTTTCATTACTATGTATAGTGTCTTTTCCTATATATGCTGTGCTTCCCTTGTTTCAATATTTTCCAGTGTTTTTGAAAGTATTTATCCTATATTAACATTTTCCTACTGGTTATCTGTTTTTTTCCTTTCCTCTCCTCTCCTCTCCTCTCCTCTCCTCTCCTCTCCTCTCCTCTCCTCTCCTCTCCTCTCCTCTCCTCTCCTCTCCTCTCCTTTCCTTTCCTTTCCTTTCCTTTCCTTTTTTGACACAGATTTCACTCTTGTTGCCCAGGCTGGAGCGCAGTGGTGCAAGCTTGGCTCACTGCAACCTCCACCTCCAGGGTTCAAGCAATTTTTCTGCCTCAACCTCCCAAGTAGCTGGGATTACAGGCATGTGCCACTATGCCTGGCTAATTTTGTATTTTTAGTAGAGATGAGATTTCCCCATGTTGGCCAGGCTGGTCTTGAACTCCTGACCTCAGGTCTTCCACCTGCCTTGGCCTCCCAAAGTGCTGGGATTACAGGCGTGAGCCACCGCGCCCGGTCCGTTTATTTGTTTTTCAAAAGCATTCTTGAAACCACATTAATTGCTTGTCAAAGTGAAGAGTAAATATAAAATAAATACTGTTATTTTACATTTATGTTTGCCACTCCCCCACCCATATAAACACTTCTTTTATCACTAACTGTATATAATAAAATCAATGAACCAGAAAATGTATGTGATTAGCTTTAAGATAACTGTTGCTGGTTATAATGCATTCAAGATCAGAAACTAGTACAAAGAATGGGAAAAAAAAACCTGTCAGGAGCAACACAGCAACTTTTTGAAAAATTTTTTCATCACCCAATGTGGTGATAATTTATTTACTCCTAGTCAGTTGTGCAAAGAAAATATTGGTTCTTTGTTTTTCTGCAACACATCTACTCTGCATGAGCCTTACCTGACAGGTTGCAGGGAATAACAAACATTTCATTAATGGTTTCGAGGTTTCTTTAGTAACACACTTGCCTTCAGGTAAATGCTCAGTATTTTGGATGTTCCCTTCCTCAGTGAGAGAGGTTCCATGTCTCCTTCTCTTTTAATAAGGGCACTAATTTAGTCATGAGGCACTACCCTCTTGGCCTTATCTAAGCCCAATTACTTTCCAAAAGCACCATCTCCAAATACCATTACATTGGGGGTTAGCAACTTCTTCAATATACACATTTTGGGGGATGTAACCATCCAGCCTACAGCAGCTACTTATGCACTTGATATTTTCCACAAACTGTTGTAAACATAAGACACTGTTTTCCATTTCTGTTGAATCATTCCTACAACCTGAACAAACTTTGCCCAATTCCATGGGTCAAATTCTGGATCACTATTCCAGCAGGGCAGTAGGGACAAACAGCAGCTAAAATGACTTAAGTTTTACTACTGAACTGAGGTTCCAATTCAACCACTGATAGCTGGACCTGAGTTTTCTCATCTGCAAAAAAGGGACCGATAAGAAAAATAGCTAGCTATGTAAGTGCTAGATAGGCCCTGTGCCAAGCATCTTTCGTAAACATTGAGGTAAATACTATTATTATACGTATTTTGTTGATGAGGGAATTAAGGCTTAGTGAGGTTAAGTAAAAACGCTGAAAGTTAATCCAAGTCAAGGAGCTTGAATTCCAACCCAGCTCTAATTCTGAAACCTAAACCGTACAACGGGTGTACATTTTACATAAGAAGGTGCATACAGAGGTGCATACATCAACAAAATACGTATAATAATAGTATTTACCTCAATGTTTACGAAAGATGCTTGGCACAGGGCCTATCTAGCACTTACATAGCTAGCTATTGGTAGCTATTATTGTTATATTTATCATTGTTGAAGATGAACTTTCTAAGTTCAATTCTTTCATTCATTTGTTCATTCATTCCGTATTTATGGAGACCCTGTTATACGCTGAGCTAAGCACTCTGGCACAGCCGAGCCGAGCCTGCCCTTTCTTCTCTCTTTCGTCCTCTGTTCACTCCCCTGGTACTTGATGCAGGCAAAGCCCTGTAATGGAATTCCAAGTTGACAGATTCAGTTCATGAGCCATGCTGTCTCCGTGTGGGTTCTCCCTGAGGCGGAGCCTGAGACAAGGACTTGAGTAGTCTTTCGGGATGCCTCTTTACTGAGGAGATGTCCTTAGGAAGCAGGAGTGAGGGGTGGTGACAGTGAAGCAAGGAAGGAGGAAAAGCCAGTGTAAGGATGCATGATCACAGCTGCTACTATGGACAGCAGTGCTGGATTCTGCCAGGGCCTCTTGAGAAGTGTACAGAATGCCTGTCAGAAAGTTGCCCTGAAGATGAGAGGGGCTAGAGCATTTACCTGCCCACTCTTCTCTGTACTAAATTCATTGAGGGTTGCCCCAGAAGATGTAAATTTCAACCTGCACTTGTCTATCCTACAGAGGCTGGAGGCAGAATGCAGAGACTCCACATATGCACGAGGTGGGTTACCAGTGCAAGGTGAGTCTGAGCCCTCTAGAACCGGCCTCCGGAGCTACAGCTGAAAGCTTGTACCTGATACACAGGTTTCCTGCCTCCCCGCTGCGTGGCTCCAGTTCCAGTCTCTCTATGCTTCATATTACAACACATTTTATTTAGAGCAATAGCCCTCAGTACCAGGAAAAGTTAACTGATGTTCCACTAACGTGGTTTACTTAGGTAGCAGCAGTAGGAGAAGTTTGGTGGTATAATTTGGATAAAGTTCCTGGCTACCAGGCCACAGGTGAAAAATCCCTGGCCCACCATCATATTCTCAAAAAAAGCCACTCCTCTTCAGCTCAAACATCTAGAGTTGCTTCTGCCGTGTGCAACTGAGAACATTGACCAATATAACCCCCATGACACTGGATAAATGATATTTTGATATATGACATTTGGCCTATGTTATTGTGAGGAATTAAGACCGGATTAGTCCTAGCAATAACAACAAACTTTAAGACTATCTGTGTAGGGCAAAGTACCAAGAAACATGAAACATTCAAAATTGGAATTTGTTTTCTTTTTCTACCAAGAGTCTGAAAACTCAACTGTACATAGAAAGCAGGTTTTTTGGCACATGGTCAAAGAAATTTTTCTTTGAAATCATTACTGCCCTTACAATTGCTGCTCCTTTTATCTTAGATTGATTGTTTCTTTTGTCATTATGTGCCAAATATTTTACATAAAAGATAAAATGCAGCAAAATAAATCAAAGTAAAATGGCTGTCCTTCCTGGCTAACTTTTGTTTTCCGCTGGATTCTGAGTGATTTCCTAAGAGTTCAGAGTTCCAGAGAGCAATCAGAGGTGGATTTTATTAAATCATGGATTATAAAACTTTACAGCTTGAAAACCAGTGTCCAATCTTCTTGTTTTGAGGTTTCAGATATAGATTAGAAAAACCCTGGTGCATTGTTCCTTCTCTGCAAACATATCTGTTCTTAGAGAAGCAAGTGCTATCCTGTTCTGCACAGACCTTTACTTACAGCAATTCTTTCTGCCCATGGCTCTCAAATCAGGGATTTTGCTGATGAAACAGATGAACAAAGAGATGAAAGTTAAAACGGCCTTGGCATTCAGGAGGGAGGAAAATGTATGTGCTGGGCTTCAGGGCTTTTTCCTGAAAGTGGCCCCCATGTGGCAGGAAGTTTCTTCCCTTTCCTGGGTTCTCCCCTGAACTCCAGATTTAGTCAAATTTATTTCTCCTCAGGGTCTTTTTAGTTTCTGCTTAATGAGACCGGGGGTTGCTGAGTGTTTGATTGACACTTGGTTATGTACAGCCTGTATTCATCTTCCTGAGAAAGGACATTGCACAAGAAAGGATTGCCAGTGGCAACCGTGGTGGCATTTCTGAGAGCAGCGGCAGCATTCTCAGCAGCTCTGTTCCCCACCCCAGTGGAAGGAAACCCCACACTGACCAGCGGATGGAGGGATGGAGGGAGGCCTGACTCCTAGAGCAATTATAAAATCCCTATGCACAGAGACCTTGCTTTCTTTTCAGTCAACATTAGACCTGCTCACTTTTTACCCACATACAGTTCTCCTAATTTCTAGGACACCTGAGCCAAGTCTAGGCTGGAGGAAAATACTTCTAGAGTAAAATCAGATCGCTGCAAAGGAGTTGCAACATCTCAACTGGCTTCATGGATCAAATAACATTTCCATGTCACATTCAGGCACCCGAACTGATCTGTTTGCTGGAATCCTCCAGCTAAGAAGCGCAAATCTCTGCCTGCCTATAGCAAGGTCCCAAGCAATGCCCTTGGCGGCTTAGCCAGGACACAGTGACTTGGAATACAGCTTGCTAAGCGTGTGGCCTGGCCAGAATGGTGTAACTGGCAAACTAGCTGGAACAAGTTCTTCTGCTTCAGGCCAGTGAATACTTATGTCAGGCCAGGAGTAAAGAAAATGGATTTCACTTACTTTGTATCCTGTGTATTGCCTGGGGAGAGGGTGGCAAGTGAAAGCAGTTTTTTTTTTTTTGTCGGTAGCACTTTTGGTAGCTCCGCTAAGCTTGCTGCCTGTGCCCTCCCTTTCTGTCCACCTCTCCTTTCCTCTTCAGGACAGAACTTAGCACACTGTGCATAAATATGCATATGACAGTTCCCATCCCCTGGTTTCAAGGGGATTTTTTTTTTTTTTTTTGAGACAGAGTTTCGCTCTTGTTTCCCAGGCTAGAGTGCAATGGCGCGATCTCGGCATGCTGCAACCTCCACCTTCAGGATTCAAGTGATTCTCCTGTCTCAGCCTCCTGAGTAGCTGGGATTGCAGGCGCTTGTCACTATGCCTGGCTAATTTTTGGTATTTTTAGTACAGACGGAATTTCACCATGTTGGCCAGGCTGGTCTCGAACTCCTGACCTCAGGTGATCTGCCTGCCTCGGCCTCCCAAAGTGCTGGGGTTTTAATAAAGCTGGATGGTCCTTCGAATTCAAACTTTAAAAATAGGTAGATCGAGTAGTGATTTATTGAACAACCCTCAAACTGAAAAGAAAAAACCCCACACTTTGATGGAGGTATAATGGACACAAAATAAACCACATGTGATTAAGTGTGCAATTTGATAAGATTGTTCCTTTTATTTTTAGTTGACACATGAGTATACATATTTATAGGTTACAGAGTGATATTTTAATACATGTATACAATGTGCAATGATCAAATCAGGGTAATTAGCATATTCATAACCTCAAATATTGATCATTTCTTGGTGAAAATTCAAAACCCTCTCGTCTAGCTTTTTGAAAATATACAATGAATTATTATCTGTAGTCACCCTATAGTGCTATAGAACACCAACTTATTCCTCTTATCCGCCTGTAATTTCCTGTCTGCTAAATACCCTCTCCATATCCTTCTCTCCCTCCTCTTCTTCTCAGTCTCTAATAACCACAATTCTGCTTGCTACTTCTATGAGCTCAACTTTTTTTTAGCTCCCACATAGGAGTGAGAACGTGTGGTATTTATCCTACTGTGCTTGACTTATTTCACTTAATATAATGTCCTCCAGGCTCATCCATGTTGCTGCAAATGACAGGATTTCATTCTTTTTTATAGTCGAATCATACTCCATTGTGTATATCTACCACCTTTTCTTTTCTTTTTTTTCGAGGTGGAGTCTCACTCTGTTGCCCAGGCTGGAGCACAGCAGTGCAATCTCTGCTCACTGCAACCTCCACCTCCTAGGTTGGAGCGATTCTCCTGTCTCAGCTTCCCCAGTAGCTGGGATTACAGGCATGTGCCACCACATCCAGCTAATTTTTTATTTTTTTATTTTTAGTAGAGACAAAGTTTCTCCATGTTGGTCAGGCTGGTCTTGAACTCCTGTCCTCAGATGATCTGCCCGCCTTGGCCTCCCAAAGTACTGGGATTACAGGTGTGAGCCACTGAGCCCGACCCCACGTTTTTTTATCCATTCATCTGTTGATGAGCATTTGGGCTGATTCCATATCTTGGCTATTATGAATAGTGCTGCAATAAACATAGGGTTGCAGATATCTCTTTGACATACTGATTGAATACTTACTCAGAGGTGAGATTGCTGATCATATGGTAGTTCTATTTTTAGTTGTTTGAGGAATCTTACTGTTTTCTATTAGGTTAATGCAAAAGTAATTGCAATTTTTGCCATTATTTTTGATTGCGGTTTTTGCCAATAAAAAGTAATGGAAAAAATTGCAATTATTTTGCACCAACAATATAATAGCTATACTAATTTACATTCCCACCAACAGTGTATAAGAGTTCCCCTTCTCCTAGTTGTCACCAGCATTTGTTATTTTTTGTCTTTTTGATAATTGTCATTCTGACTGGGGTGAGATTATATCTCACTGTGCTTGTTTTTTGCCTTTCCCCAATGATTAGTGATGTTGCACATTTTCTCACATACTTGTTGTCCATTTGTTTGTTTTCTTTTGAGAAATGCCTAGTCAGAGCCTTTGCCGAGTTTTCGATGGGATATATATATCAGTTGTTTGAAGTTCTTGTATATTCTAGATATTAGTCCCTTGTCGGATGAATAGTTTGCAAGTGTTTTCTCCCATTCTACAAGTTGTCTCTTCAGTCTGTTAATTGTTTCTTTTCTGTGCAGAAGCTTTCTAGTTTAATACTGTCCCATTTGTCTATTTTTGCTTTAGTTGCCTGTGCTTTTGAAGTCTTACCCAAAAAATCTTTGCCTAGACCAATGTCTTGAAGTGTTACCCTTAGGTTTTCCAGTTTGATAAGTTTTGGCAGATGTATATTCCACTTGATTGTGGTAAAGCTGTCATCATAACCAAGAAAATGAACATACTCATCACCCCCTAAATTTTCCTGTTGCCTATTTGTCATCCATTTCTCTCCTCCATTCCTGCTCCCTGACCTTCCAAAGCTCCGCCCCAAATCCCCAGGCAACCACTGATCTGCTTCCTCTCAGATTAGTTTTCATTTTCTAGAAGTTTATATGAATGGAATCATACGATATATACTGTTTTTATCTGGCTTCTTTCACTTAGCATGATTATTTTGAAATTAATCTATGTCGAGTGAGCGTTATTAGTTTGTATTTTTCAAAGACTTGATCCATTTTATCTGAGTTGTTGCATTTATTGGAATAAAATTGCTCTTAATATTTCCTTATTATTTAAAAAATATCTGTAGAATTTGAGGTGCAGTCACCTCTTTCATTTCTAATATGAATGATATTTTTTTATCTGCTTTTCCCCCTGATTTTTCTAGGTAGATATTCATCAGTTTTATTATTTATTCATCAATGTTTATTAACCTTCTCAAGCAAGCAGCTTTTGGTTTCATTGCTTTTCTCTATTGTTTTTCTGTTGTGTATTTGTTGATTTTGGCTTTGATATTTATCATTACTTCCCTCTGCTTTAATTCCTCTGTTTAATTTGCTCTTTTTAAAATTTCTTAAGGTGCAAGTTGAAGTCATTGATTCGAAAGCCGTCTTCCTTCTAATATGGGTGGCTACTGCTATACTTGTATCTTTAAGTACCATTTTAGCTGCATCCCACAATGAAATTAAAGTAGAAATCAGTATAATATAAATCCTTTGTATAAAATAATCCTCTTAAATGTAGACAGATTTGTTTCATTGCTCAGAATGTGGTCTACTTTGATAAGTGTTCTGTGTGCACTTGGAAATACTGTATATTCTGTTATTGTGTGGAGTGTTCTATAAATACCAATTTGGACAAGTTAACAGTGTTGTTCAAGATGTTTATATCTTTTTTGATTTACAGGCTATATTTCCTATCAATTTTTGAGAGACAGACATTAAAATCTGACAATTACAGATTTAAATATTTTCTCCTTGAAGTTATGTCAGTTTTTGTTTCATGTATTTTTGAAGCTCTGTTATTAGGTATATACATTTTCAGAATTTGCATGTTCTCTTGACCCATTTATCATTATGTAATGACCTTTTCTATCCATGACAGTATTCTTTACTCTAAAATTTACCTGTCTAATAGTAAAATAGCTGCACTAGCTTTATTTTGATTAATGTTAGCATGATTTTTCTTTTCCCATCTATTTAACAAATTATTGTTTTGTTAGATATAACAAAACAATATATCTTGTTGCTATAATAAATTATCAAAAACTTGTTGTTTTTGATTCCCATTGTTGCTATAACAAATTATCAGAAATTTAGAGACTTAAAACAACATAATTATTACCTTATAGTTCTGGAGGTTAGAAGTCCAAAATCAGTCTCACTGGGCTAAAGTCAAAATGCCATCAAGGTTGATTCCTTGTGGAGGCTCCAGGGAAAATGCATTTCTTTGCTTTTTCTAGCTTCTGGAGGCCTCAGCTCATGGGCGTCTTCCTCCAATATTTAAAGCCAGCAGCATAGCCTCATTAGAGGGAGGCACCGGAGGGCTCACAGTGAGTGGTAACTGTGGCGTGACCACGCTCTGTGTTTCATAAGAAATTAAAGCATTGTACAAAAACTAGGTGGTGCTACTGTATATACTGAACTATCAGAAGAGCTTTGAAATAAACAGTAGAAGTATGTGTGTTGGATGACTAGCAAGACCTAACTCTCTTTCTTGTCCTATGTGGGTGCTGCATATACAATCACATGTGACCCACAGTTCCTTGGAGAGGATAAATCCCATGTGCATGTCACCATCAGTCATTCTGTCTTGGGAGAAGAAAGACGGAAACTCACAGATACAAAGAGCAGAATCTCCCAGTCTTGGGCATGAGGCTGAGAAGGGTATCTAGGGGTTGCTTTTGGTGTCCTGCCCATATCCTCTCTGGCCTTACCATTGTAGTTCCTGACTTCTCACACCCTAGGGCTTTCTTTCAGCGGGTGGGAAGTGTGTGAAGATGAGTTCCATCTCCCCTACCCAGATGTCCTCAACCAGGGACTGACGAAAGTTGGTGTACAGATCCTTTGCCTCCCTTGCCCCTGGGGCTTGATAACTCTGAGGCACTCATTCTAACTAATTTCTGTGTTCCCAAATGGACTCATGCTCCAGTTACAGCAGAAATTGGCTGTACACCATTTATTCATAGATCGTACACCATTTATTCATTGTCTTCTCTTTGCTTACTTCCTCATTTTGCCTCCAGTGTTTCTTGGGATCACCTGCCTCCAAAACTTCTAGTACTTGAGTCCTTATATCAGGATCTCCAACAGAACTAAACAGGTAAGGCAAAGGGGATAGGGCTACAATAAAAACTCACATTTGATATACTGTCCCATTAAAACCAGAACATCAACAAGATAGTTGAAAATTCTCCCAATGAAGCTCTGCAACTAACCTTTAATGGGGTTACTGGCAAGAAGAATGGTTTTTTAAATGTCCCTTAGGAGAGGGATATGAGATCTTTAAAGGAAAAAAAAATGCCCTGCAAATCATGATGAAATGCTTGCTCAGGAACATAAAACAGATGCTTTTAAAACCCTATCAGTAAGGCTGAGAATCCAGAGGGCTTTGGTGATTCCAGCCTTGTGCTTTATTTGCTGGCAGTAGATTTGCCAGAGCTCCTGGGGTTGCCATAGTATTTGTCAACAAACTTCACGGTCAACAGATGCTGGGGTGCTACAACAATGCTAAGGGGAATTTGAAAGAGGCAGAGTGCTCTTGCTGAGAAGAAGTCTTGAAAAATGACATCCTCAAAAGGTCACAGAACACAAAGCAATGAACTGGCTGCCTTGCTGATCAGGACCCAGCACATTTGGATCAACTCACTCTCTCCCTCCTTCTTCCAGCATCCCTCCTCTCTACAGGCATTCCAACGCTCCTCCCTGAGGAGAAAGAAGTTATAATCAAATGGGAAAATCTCCCTGATGACACAGATGATGTGGCCAGAGTCCCTGACAGTTAAGGTGCAGTTGAGGAAGGGAGGATAACAAGAATTATTTCACGTTGCTTTGGCTGTCTGATCAAACCTGCTGAGTAGTTCAGAACAGCCTGCCATTCCCTCTTCTCTGAAAGGTATTTATTCCACAAACACTTACTGCACATCTACAAAACGCTGAGCTCTGTGCCAGATATTGGGGAATGTAGAGAGGATTAAGATACAGCACCTGTCCTCAAGAGACCACTGTCCAGCTGGCGGAGGCTGCAGGGTGAAAAACGCAACAATAGCTGAACATGCCAGGCACAGTGCTCAACAGAGGGGAGTGGGTAACTTGGGGGCTGTGTGGGTTTTCCTTGAAGGACAGGAGGAGCTCATGATAATAGTTAGTATTTATTGAGCATTTACTCTACGCCAGGTACCATTCAGAGCACATACCCAGATTAACTAGTATAAAAACCCATGAGACAATTACTGTTGTTATTCCCAGATGAATAAACTGAGAAGTTAAGTAACTTGCTCAAGGCCACACAACTGAGTCAGGATTCCACACCCCAGAGCACACAGTCTTAGTGACTGTCCAGTTCTTCAGGGAATCATTTCCAGTAAGTGGCTCTGGGGCTAAGAGTATGAAAAATAGGTGGGGATTAGTAATGCTTTACATTAGTGATTTCTACCCATAGAATGTAGACTACTGTCCTAGTAGTCTACACAGGATAGCATATCTCCTTAGGATATCCTAAGGAGAAGCGCCCAGAGACGCTAGAGTCCCCATAAATGAAATGACCACAAAGTTCCTCTTTCAAGCAAGTGTGCTTTTATAACTCCCTCTCCCAAAGATGGTGACAAGGGTCCAGGCAAGCCCCTAGAGATGTATGCATTAAAATGCACATTAGACAGAATCCTAAGAGTTTAAAGAGTTGCAATTTAAGTGCACTGGTCTTCCTAAAGCCACATTATTGTCTTGTCCTTGAAAATGGAGATTTCAGAGTTTTGGAGCAAAAGAGTCCCAAATGGGACCTGGCATGGTAAGGCTGGCCTGAGGCAGAGCTGGGAGGAAGCCACTTTGCAGAGGAGAAAATGCCAAGAAAGGATGAGCGTGTATCTAACCCAGAATGGGCTTTCTGAAAATGGAGAGATTGGGTGGACTCTCAGCAAGAAGAACCTTGATGAGCACAAACAGGAGTGATTTAGAAAATATGGGCTTCTAGCATGTAGGTGGTGAGGAATGTGACTTGGCAGATTTCTATTCCAACGAGGAACCCTGGCCTGCATGGGAGAGGGCCTTCTCCTGGATGATCTCAGCTTTGGCCAGGGTCATGGAAGTCAGCTGTGCTGGCCAGAAGGACAGTAGCCTTGAGGGTCAGGGCCTCTAGTAGGGCCCGTGTCCTGGCAGAAGGGGAGAGCCTGGATGGACCTGATTACATGCTTTAGACAAAAGCCAAGCTCCTGAGTAACGTGCTACCACACCCAACTGTTCTCACCATGAAATTTCCTCACACAGCGGCATTGTTCCTTTCGGATCTTCAACTGACAGTGTGTGTTGGACTTAAAAAGGCCAGATCCAGAGAGAAGAGGAAGATGGGAAATTGGCCTTCAACATACTCGTCAGTGGAGAATCCCTTCTTCCCACCTTCCGTTTCTCCTTACATAAAAAAAATGTTTTAAAGGCAGCAAATGCACATAGTTTAAAGAATCACAAGGCCAGGCGCAGTGGCTCACGCCTGTAATCCCAGCACTTTGGGAGGCCGAGGCTGGCGGATCATGAGGTCAGGAGATCGAGACCATCCTGGCCAACACGGTGAAACCCCATCTCTACTAAAAATACAAAAAATTGGCTGGAAGTGGTGGTGCACACTTGTAATCCCAGCTACTTGGGAGGCTGAGGCAGGAGAATCACTTAAACCCGGGAGTCAGAGGTTGCAGTGAGCTGAGATTGTGCCACTGCACTCCAGCCTGGTGAGAGTGAGACTCCATGGAAAAAAAAAAAAAAGAATCACAGAAGTCTCTGAGATTTGTTAGGAGAAAAGCCACAAATTGTGTAACATGACTGCCCTGGGAGGGGCTTAGAGGGTCTGACTCTAAAATACAGACTTTCAGCCACTCCTATTTATATCAGCTACTCCTTTTGGCCCCTACTAGTGGCTGCTAATTTTTAAGCTTTTGAGGATCTCTTGTTGCAAATCAAATTGCTTCTCAGCTTTCTGGTTGACAGAATGTATTTGTGCATTTTCTGCCTTCAAAATTTTGCTCTTCATGCCCCCTCCCATGGACTATCAGCCTTTTAGATTTGTGGCTTAAGAAAACAAAATCTCTTTATTAGCATTTTTTAAAAATTTATTTATTATTATTATACTTTAAGTTGTAGGGTACATGTGCATAACGTGCAGGTTTGTTACATATGTATACTTGTGCCATGTTGGTGTGCTGCACCCATCAACTTGTCATTTACATCAGGTATAACTCCCAATGCAATCCCTCCCCCCTCCCCCCTCCCCATGACAGGCCCCTGTGTGTGATGTTCCCCTTCCTGAGTCCAAGTGATCTCATTGTTCAGTTCCCACCTATGAGTGAGAACATGCGGTGTTTGGTTTTCTGTTCTTGTGATAGATTGTTAAGAATGATGGTTTCCAGCTGCATCCATGTCCCTACAAAGGACACAAACTCATCCTTTTTGATGGCTGCATAGTATTCCATGGTGTATATGTGCCACATTTTCTTAATCCAATCTGTCACTGATGGACATTTGGGTTGATTCCAAGTCTTTGCTATTGTGAATAGTGCTGCAATAAACATACGAGTGCATGTGTCTTTATAGCAGCATAATTTATAATCCTTTGGGTATATACCCAGTAATGGGATGGCTGGGTCATATGGTACATCTAGTTCTAGATCCTTGAGGAATCGCCATACTGTTTTCCATAATGGTTGAACTAGTTTACAATCCCACCAACAGTGTAAAAGTGTTCCTATTTTTCCACATCCTCTCCAGCACCTGTTGTTTCCTGACTTTTTAATGATCGCCATTCTAACTGGTGTGAGATGGTATCTCATTGTGGTTTTGATTTGCATTTCTCTGATGGCCAGTGATGATGAGCATTTTTTCATGTGTCTGTTGGCTGTATGAATGTCTTCTTTTGAGAAATGTCTGTTCATATCCTTTGTCCACTTTTTGATGGGGTTGTTTGTTTTTTTCTTGTAAATTTGTTTGAGTTCTTTGTAGGTTCTGGATATTAGCCCTTTGTCAGATGAGTAGATTGCAAAAATTTTCTCCCATTCTGTAGGTTGCCTGTTCACTCTGATGGTAGTTTCTTTTGCTGTGCAGAAGCTCTTTAGTTTAATGAGATCCCATTTGTCAATTTTGGCTTTTGCTGCCGTTGCTTTTGGTGTTTTAGACATGAAGTCTTTGCCCATGCCTATGTCCTGAATGGTACTACCTAGGTTTTCCTCTGGGATTTTTATGGTATTAGGTCTAACATTTAAGTCTCTAATCCATCTTGAATTAATTTTCATATAAGGAGTAAGGAAAGGATCCAGTTTCAGCTTTCTACTTATGGCTAGCCAATTTTCCCAGCACCATTTATTAAATAGGGAATCCTTTCCCCATTTCTTGTTTCTCTCAGGTTTGTCAAAGATCAGATGGCTGTAGATGTGTGGTATTATTTCTGAGGACTCTGTTCTGTTCCATTGGTCTATATCTCTGTTTTGGTACCAGTACCATGCTGTTTTGGTTACTGTAGCCTTGTAGTATAGTTTGAAGTCAGGTAGCGTGATGCCTCCAGCTTTGTTCTTTTGACTTAGGATTGTCTTGGAGATGCGGGCTCTTCTTTGGTTCCATATGAACTTTAAAGCAGTTTTTTCCAATTCTGTGAAGAAACTCATTGGTAGCTTGATGGGGATGGCATTGAATCTATAAATAACCTTGGGCAGTATGGCCATTTTCACGATATTGATTCTTCCTATCCATGAGCATGGTATGTTCTTCCATTTGTTTGTGTCCTCTTTTATTTCACTGAGCAGTGGTTTGTAGTTCTCCTTGAAGAGGTCCTTTACATCCCTTGTAAGTTGGATTCCTAGGTATTTGATTCTCTTTGAAGCAATTGTGAATGGAAGTTCATTCCTGATTTGGCTCTCTGTTTGTCTGTTACTGGTGTATAAGAATGCTTGTGATTTTTGCACATTAATTTTGTATCCTGAGACTTTGCTGAAGTTTCTTATCAGCTTAAGGAGATTTTGGGCTGAGACAATGGGGTTTTCTAAATATACAATCATGTCATCTGCAAAGAGGGACAATTTGACTTCTTCTTTTCCTAACTGAATACCCTTGATTTCTTTCTCTTGCCTGATTGCCCTAGCCAGAACTTCCAACACTATGTTGAATAGGAGTGGTGAGAGAGGGCATCCCTGTCTTGTGCCAGTTTTCATTTTTAGTGGTGTTTCAGGAGGGGAAGAAAGTAGATGGTTGTGTTTAGCCTGCAAACTTTACTAGATGTCACCTGCCTTAATCTGTTTAAAATTCTTTAGTTGGTGACCATGAAAAAATAACTCTAAGAGTAAATATAGATAGATGGGCTGTGGGTTCAATTGGGAGTCTCTGCAGTTGGTTAGCCAGTCAGTCTGCCCATCGGCACCCCATGCTCAGGGACTCATCATCTGTGTTCATCCCGCACTTTTACATGATAGTGTTTTCAAAAGAGAGATTAAAGCAGATGGGGGATGGATGGGTAGAAATAAATTTACCCCTTCATCTTTTAAAGACAAATAGCGAGCCCCCAGGCCCTCTTATACTTTGAAGCAAGCTTTTCTCTACTGTATTTCTGAATCCATACCTCAACATTCATATTGTCAAAGGAACAAGCCACAAGATCTCCAGGGTACACAGTAACAGGGGGCACAAAGTGTCCCTTGGATAAAGTCCTGCAGCTGAGGGCAGAGACCCAGCAAGAACAACCTTCCTACATTGCCAGACTGACCCCCGTTATCACTTAGGGAGAAACCAATGACAGGTGGCTGGGAAGTAGCAACTTTTGCTTCAATACATTGGAGAGGACAGAAATTCTTGTTTGCATGCTGACAGAAACTTTGGGGAAGGAAGAAAATGCCCCCCTTCCTCACATTTTCCATAATTAATGGCTCCTTGCTTGGAGACAGAAATATACTCGAGAGGGGACTACATCATGTGCCCTGAGAGGTTCTGTCCTTAGTGATGAGTCTGCAGTCCCTGTGGGGATGGGATCCAAGATGGTGGCAGGAACTTCGAGAATGGATGCCAAAGGGAGACTCGCCAGGTATGTCGACTAGTGGCCGACCCTTGTACACATCTACAGCACCAGGGTGAAGGAGCACTTCACTGAGGCAGTGGCGCATATGAGTTGGTTCACAGCTTAAAGGGAGTGGAGCCCCGGGAAGCAGCCCTAGGAATGCAGCTTCTCTGGACACTAGCTTGCCCCAGCTTGTCTCAGCACCTCAGGCCACTTACCTTACTTTACAGCTTTCACTCCCCAGGCTTGAAAGGGCTCACGGTTGTCGCTTTGTATAATTAGTCAACCCTTCTTAATAGCCACAAGGAAGTTCAAGCAAGTATCTGGTTCAGGCATAGGAGGTGGGAGATGGCAGTACCTAGGAATCATCCTCCATTCTCTGGTGCCATTCCAGAGGTTTGGAGCAGCATTTCTTATGGAGTAGCAGACTTGGAGGTCAACCTAGGGTGCTAGGTCGAAGTGAAAATTCCAAGTCTCACTCCAGGGTTCTCAAATTAAAATTCTTTGAGTTAGGGTGGATCTGCCTGGCAATCTTTACTTCTTAAAAACAACGTTTTCAGGTAACTCAGGTATAAAACAAGGTTTTCAGGTAACATTTGAGGAACTTCGGGCAGTGTTTACCAACTTCCAGATGATATCATTCACCTACTTTCTAGGCCTCTTCCCCTAAGACTTGATTCAGAGAAACTGGGCTGGATTTGGGAATTTGTATCTTTAGCAGGTATCCCAGGTGAATCTTATCAAGAAAGTTGGAGAAACTCTGCCCTAGGTTAAGGAATGTGGGGATATTGAGGGGCTGGTCCAGGGTTTCCCTACCAGGCCAACCCTTGAAATTACCTGAGGCGTTAAAAAAAGTATGTATGCCTAGCCCACCCTTGATGCTTTCAGCACATATCCAGATAATTATGGTTAACATGCGCACATCCAGGCTGCAAGCACAACTTATCCCTTTTTCAAGCTGGCTTGATTCCCATGAATTGTAGAGGACAGTTTTTTTTTTTTTAATTTTTAATTTTTGTGGGTACATATATATATATTTATTGAGTACATGAGATATTTTGATGCAGGCATGCATTGCATAATAATCACATGCTGGAAATGGGCATCCATCCCCTCAGGCATTTATCCTTTGTGTTACAAACAATCCAATTATACTCTTTGAGTTAGTTTAAAATGTGCAATTAAATTATTATTGACTACAGTCACCCTGTTGTGCTATGGAATACTAGGTCTTATTCATTCGTTCTAACTGTTTGTTTTGTATACCTTAACCATCGCCACCTTCCCCCTACCTCCTCCACTACCCTTCTGAGTCTCTGGTAGACTTCCCTCCATTCTCTTTTGTTGAGGATAGTTTTGATTACCTAGTAGAAAGCATTTGAAAAGCACTTCTTTGAACAGAAAACCAAACACCGCATGTTCTCACTCATAGGTGGGAACTGAACAATGAGATCACTCGGACTCAGGAAGGGGAACATCACACACCGGGGCCTATCATGGGGAGGGGGAAGGGGGGAGGGGGGAGGGATTGCATTGGGAGTTATACCTGATGTAAATGACGAGTTGATGGGTGCAGCACAGCAACATGGCACAAGTATACATATGTAACAAACCTGCACGTTATGCACATGTACCCTACAACTTAAAGTATAATAATAATAAATAAATTAAAAAAAAAAAAAAAGAAAAGCACTTCTTTTCTCTTCTGGAGCAGAAATCTACTTGAGAAAAAAATGATGGCACTTTCATATCAATTTACAAATGACTTAGGCACTTTTGCCTGCTTTATCTGACTTAATTGTCCAAATGGAGGATTGTGATGTGGATGTTTTTATTCTGTCACTTGATGAATGAGAAACCTGGCTCTGAAAGAGGTTAAGTAACCTACCGAACATCTCACAGCCTGTGTGTGGGTATGTGTGGGAGCAGCTCTTTGTCCTTGGTCCCAGTAAAGCAGATGTATGCCAGAAAATCAATAAAGGAACATTTGCCCGAGAGATGGGGGTGGCATTGACGTGGGCCTTGTCTATGGGTGAAAAGCCAGCTACGGTTTGGACAGAGAAGAGGAGGAAACAGTTATGACGTGAATGTGCTTTCTTTTATTTATTTCCTGCTGCTGCCAGTAGCCCTCAGTGAGATGTTTCCTTGGAAGTCTCCCACTTCACTGTCTTCCAGATGAACATGACCTAAACCAGCCTACGCTCTGTCGAGGCTAGAGCAAGGCCACTCTCCGTAGTCCGTGACTAAGAGCAGGGGAATTCAGGGCCATACAGCATATTTTCTTTTATGCAAAGCCTGCTGGCCTTTTCGGGACCGATCCTTGATGTCATTAGCACCAATAAGCGCTGCCCCATGGACCTACCCACCCAGGCCATAACAACAATGATGTAATCACCACTGCCATCTTGCAGCTTCTCACATGCTCCAGGAAGTTGGCAAGCTTTAGGAGAGGTGACTTCTTTCACCCATGGCTCATTTTTGGAGCCTGCATGAAACAGTTGATGGATATATGCTGTATTTATTGAATGGGGACTCTAAGCAAGGCCCTGTGCTAAGACCTAACTGACCTACACTGAGGGACAAGTAGAGCCTTGAAGCCTAACATGATTCATACTGGATCGCTTCAGGCTCTGCCTTGTACTTTTATTCACATGAGAACAACCACATGCATCCTAGCCAGGGAGGTCCTGGGGACCAGCAATAGGTTCAGAGAAGAAAGAGCAAAAGAAGCCACAACACCCTTCACCAGGCCTGTGCTTAGAATTCGTGTATAATTTGTTTGCTGTTGTAGGGAAGAAGAAAACAGAGTAGGGGGTGAAGCGTGAGTCGGAGCCACAGAGTGATCCAAGAGTGGCTGGCTCCCTGGAAGGTTTCATTGCGTTGGCCTGCATTTCTTTGGCTGCCAGCTTATTCGGATCCAGAGATGGCATGGAATTGCTGGCACTGGGATTCTCCTCCTTACCACACACTGGGAAATAATCCCAAACACTTGGAGCAATATGTGCAGCTGAGGTCTGGCTAGGTACAAGGATGGAAGGAGCAGGAGGGTGCAGGGCAATGAAAGAATCAGTAGGAGGGAAAACACATTCTGCAGTCTCTTCCACCAGTGATCAAGGGCACAGGCAAGGGAAGCATGAAGATGAAGGGGAGGAAGGGAGAGAGAGAGGAAAAAAATCCATGACAAGGAAACAAATCCTAAGGAGAGAGGGAGAGATGGACGTGGCTCAGCTTTCATGCTTCTGGGGTGCTTGCACAGTGGTGCCAACACACACACATACGCACACACACATACACACACATGCCCACATACACACGTGCACACACATATGCACACATGCAACACACACACATGCACACACATGCATACATACATCTCTGCCAGCTACCAGCCTGCAAGTTAGCCAATAATTAATTTTTGGATTGTTCATCTTAACCATTCGCTTTTGAAGTATAATCACGATTAAAATACATTCTTTGCCTTTATGAGTCCCTTTTTTTAAAACACATTTACTGTGCTTGTGCCACATTAATAGATAATTTTATGCTTACTTATTATTTTCCTCATAGCCACACTTTTGACCTCTAATTGAACATGAACATCTTTCATGGCAGGGACACTATTGTTTCATTTCTTTCCAACGCCCTATGCTGAAGAACTATGTATGCTTTTCTTTTTCTATTTTTTTTATTTTTGAGATGGAATTTCACTCTTGTCACCCAGGCTGGGGTGCAGTGGCATGATCTCGACTCACTGCAACCTCCACCTCCCAGGTTCAAGTGATTCTCCCGCCTCTGCCTCCTGAGCAGCTGGGATTACAGGCATGCGCCACCATGACCAACTAATTTTTTTGTGTGTATTTTTAGTTGAGACGGGGCTTCACCATATTGGCCAGGCTGGTCTCGAACTCCTACCTCAGGTAATTCACCTGCCTCAGTCTCCCAAAGTACTGGGATTACAGACGTGACCCGCCGTGCCAAGCCCATGCATGCTTTTCTGCATATTCTAGGTGCTTCATAAATGCATAATTGGCTATGTCCTTATAGGAAGGAAGGATTCCATAGCTTTCCTGGGCAGTGTCAGAGTGGCTGGACTTGGCAATGGGCCCAGCAACAGTTCTGCCTGTGTGAGCCTTGCCTTGGGTTCTGGAATGTTCAGCGTGCATTAGTCACCTGGTCCGGTGACAATCAGCTTCTTCTCTCATCAGGAACTTCCCTGGCCTGCTGTGGTTTGAAATCCTGCAATATGGTTGCCCTTGAGATCTTTTTTTCCAGGACCACATTCTCAACGACACTATGTTCTCATCCAGTACTTCTGGTACTTCTGCTAATCTAACTTCCTTGGCTGGGTCCCAATGAGGTCCTCTGTAACCCCGTACTCTGAGCCAAGGAAAGTCATGTTACAGCAAAGTTCCTGCTAAACAAAAGTACTCAACTGCATGCTTTGAGGAGAATTTAAGAAAATTCTCTGGACCTTTCAAGCTTGCCATATACTAAAACCTTTTTTTTTTTTTTTTTTTCTCCACCAGCCCTACCCACATTGATTAATGAGATTCCCCATCTACTCAGAACCACATTCCAATCTCCTCCTGAACTCCTAAGGGAGAGGGCGCATACACCCAGTTGTAGTCATGCCTACAGGGAGTTACAGGCCAAAGAATTTCTAAAGAAAGCCTAACAAAAAGGTAAATAAAAGGAGAGGATTGTCACAGACTCACTGCTGCAGTGCTTTAAAATCTCAGCCTCATCTATTGAACACTAGCCCAGGTAGGGACAAGGCCCCGTCTTGGTACGTCTACAGAGGGCATGGAGAGACTGCAGGCTTTTTGGGTCTGGGAAATGATAAATCCCAATGCTGAGGGGAGAAAGCCAAGTCAGCTGGCCTGGGACATGGCCTGGACCTGAGCTTGGCATATGTTAGTGTAGACACAGGGGACAGTGGCTCTAACAGGAACTTGATCTTTCCCCCCAATAAGCCTCGTGAGGCTCTGTGCCTCTCTCAGGGGAGACACATGATGTGCCTGGCTTCTAGGAATCCTGCTGCGTTGTAGTGGCCGGAGCCCCTCCCACCTGGAGTCTGTGCTTCCTGGAGCCAAATTGCCAAGGACTAGCGCTTACTGAAGCGGACTGGGATAGGAACAGCCGGGAGCATTCAGAGTTCATAGTAAGCCTCCTGGAGGGTCAGAGTTTCTTGCTTCTTATGTGTGAATGTTTAATATGCTACCACAGCTTTAATCTATCACAGTTCTTCCAAACTTTGGGGTACTTAAGAATTTCCCAAAGACCTTGTGGAAAAAAGAGATTCCCTGACTTTTACTCCCAGAGATTCTGACTCAGTAGGGCTGAAACACACCTGGGACTCTAATGCACAGAGTCTAAAGACTGCACAGTGAGAAACCAAACATTTGTCAATCCCAAAGACAGAACCTGGTGTTCAGTGCTTTTCATCATCCTCACCACCACCATCATCACTATCACAACCACCACCATCATCATCACTATCACACCACCATCACTGTTGCCAGCATCACCACCATCACTACCACCACCATCACCATTGCCAGCATCACCACCATCACTACCACCACTATCACCATTGCCAGCATCACCACCATCACTACCACCACTACCACCACTGTCACCATTGCCAGCATCACCACCACTACCACCACCATCACCATTGCCAGCATCACCACCATCACTACCACCACTACCACCACTGTCACCATTGCCAGCATCACCACCACTACCACCACCATCACTACTGTCACCATTGCCAGCATCACCACCATTGCTACCACCACCATCACCATTGTCAGCATCACCACCACTACCACCACCGTCACCATTGCCAGCATCACCACCACCACCACCACTGTCACCATTGCCAGCATCACCACCACTACCACCACAACCACCACTGTCTCCATTGCCAGCATCACCACCACTGCCAGCACCGTCACCATTGCCAGCATCACCACCATCACCACCACCTCTACCACCACCATCACCATTGCCAGCATCACCACTATCACTACCACCTCTACCACCACCATCACCATTGCCAGCATCACCATCATCACCACCACTACCACCACCGTCACCATTGCCAGCATCACCACCATCACTACCACCACTGTCACCATTGCCAGCATCACCACCACTACCACCACCATCACCATTGCCAGCATCACCACCATCACTACCACCACTACCACCACTGTCACCATTGCCAGCATCACCACCATCACTACCACCACTACCACTACTGTCACCATTGCCAGCGTCACCACCATCACCATTGCCAGCATCACCACCATCACTACCACCACTACCACCACTGTCACCATTGCCAACATCACCACCACTGCCACCACCGTCACCATTGCGAGCATCACCACCATCACCACCACCTCTACTACCACCATCACCATTGCCAGCATCACCACCATCACCACCACCACTACCACCACCGTCACCATTGCCAGCATCACCATCAATGTCACCACTACCACCACCATCACCATTGCCAGCATCACCACCACTACCATCACTACCACCACTACTACTACTGTCACTATTGCCAGCATCACCACTATCACCATTGCCAGCATCACCACCATCACCACCACCACTACCACCACCATTACCATTGCCAGCATCATCATCACTACCACCACTATCACCATCATCAGCATTGCCAGCATCACCACCACTACCACCATCATCACCACCATTACCTCCACCACCACCATCACTACCACCACTGTCACTATCATCACCACCACCATCACTATCACAGCTACCATCACATTATCACTATCACCATCACCACCATCACCACAACCACTACCATCACCATCACTACCACCACCACCTCCACCACCACCTCTTCCACCACTACCACTACTGCCCCCACCACCATCACTATCATCACCACCATCACCACCTCCACCACCACCATCACTACCAGCACCAACCACCACCATCACCTCACCACCACCACCATCACAACAACAACAACAACTATCTGGGAATTTTTATTGTTCAGTGGCCCCAGGTTCAACTGACTGCAAAGCCAGAACATTTCTCACTAGACTGCAAGGGTTTCCAAAGACCCCAGTACCTGCAAGAAACATGTACAGTGCATGATTTTTGAGTACCTGAAATATGGTGGTAAGACTGGGGAACTGAAATTTTCATTTTATTTTATTTAACTAATTTGAATGTAAATTTAAATAGCTACATGAGTCCAATGTCTACTGTGTTGGACAGGGCAGACCTGGAGGGTGAGAGGAAGAGCCTCTACTCAGCACCTGCTTGCAGATCGGTTCACTGCTTCAGTCAACCCCACGGGGAAAATATCAAGTCTTAGTTGAGTCTGAGAGTTGAGAGAATCTGGACATATACTTAGAAAAGCATGGACAATAGGTGAGAACTGACTGCTTCTTCCACTCCTCCCCCTATCCACCAGAGTACTGACTCCCACAGTCACCAACCTGTTTTCATTTATGGAGGCTCTATCCTGGGAAAGGTCATGCTGCCTTTTTCTGTAATTGTGCCACTAAGAATAGGAAAAATTGGGGGTGATGATGAAGCCCACTCTAGGGGCTGCTACAGCTAAATTGTCCAACTAGGCTCCAGAAAGATGTTGCAGTATTTAAGAATCTGGGCCCAGTAGCCAGGGATCCTGAGTTAAAGCTTGTCTTTGCTACTTGTCATCTCCTGCATAACCCTGGAAAATTACCTCATAAAACATTAGTTACTTCATCTGTAGAATGGGAATAACAAAAATTCCAACTTCATCAGGTTGCAAAAAGTCAGCGGTTCTCAAACTCTTTGGTCTTCTGATCCCTTTATACTCTTAAAAATGAGAACTGCCCCCAAAACCTGTTTTGTGGGGTAAATCTATAAATATATACTGTTTTAGAAATAAAAACATTAACAATAATAAACCCATTCTACATTAACATAAAGAACACATTTTTGTGAAAAATTACCATATTTTCCAAAACAAAAAGTAATTAGTGATAAGTGTGACATCGTGTTACATTTTTGTAGCTCTTGTCAATGTCTGGCATAATAGCAGACAGCTAGGTTCCCATCTCTGGTTCAGCATTCCATCTGTTGCAATATGTTGTTTTGGTTGAAGTATATGTTGAAAAATCTGGCTTCATGCAGGTATGTAATTGAAAAAAAAAGAGTATTTTCATAGCCTTTTCAGATAATTTTGGGTAATCAGGGCACAGGAGACAGGGAATTTGGGTGAGATACAACATAAAACTTGAAAAGTGGGCATAATTAAAGGTTAGTTACAATGTAGAATCTGAAGCTGTATCAGTAAACTTTTCATACTTCATTCCATTAAAATCTATTAGTCTATAATGCACTTTGTATCTTTTACCTAGGCATAATTTTGTAATATCATACATCAGCCATTTGGAAAATATTGGTTCATTGAGTTATGCTTGATTTTCCAAATGTTATCATATTTTTATTATGCAATATCAAAACATTACATTTGTTAATATCACCATCAGATGATGTTAATAACATCATCAGAATAAGTTTTTTTTAATTGTATTTTATTCTTTAACTTTTATTTTAGGCTCAGGGGCACATGTGCAAGGTTTGTTATGTAGGTAACTTGGGTGTCAAAGGGGTTTGGTACAGATTATTTCATCACCCAGGTAATAAGCATTGTGTCTGACAGGAATTTTTCAATCCTCACCCTCCTCCCACCCTCCACCCTAATGTAGGCCCAAGTATCTGTCGTTTCCTTCTTTGTATTCATGTGCATTTGGTGTTTGGCTTCCCCTTATAAGTGAGAACATGCAGTATTTAGTTTTCTATTCCTGCATTAGCTCACTTAGGATAATGACCTCCAGCTCCATCCATGTTGCTGCAAAAGACATGATCTTGTTCTCTTTTATGGCTGTGTGGTGTTCCATGGTTTATATATACCACATTTTCTTTATCCAGTCAACTGTTGATGGGCATTTTGGTTGATTCCATGTCCTAGCTATTGTGAATAGTGCTGCAATGAACATACAGGTGCATATGTCTTTACAGTAGAACAATTTATATTCCTTTGGGTATATACCCAATAATGGGTTGCTGGGTTGAATGGTAGTTCTTAGTTCTTTGAGAAATCACCAGACTGCTTTTCACAGTGGCTGAACTAATTTACAGTCAGACGAGCAGAGTATAAGCACTCCCTTTTCTCCACAACCTTGCCATCATCTGTTATTGTTTGACTTTTTAGTAATAGACATTCTGGCTGGTGTGTGATGGTATCTCATTGTGGTTTTGATTTGCATTTCTCTAGTGATCAGTGATGTTGAGGTTTCTTTCATATACTTGCTGGACATGTGCGTCTTCTTTTGAAAAGTGTCTCTTCATGTCCTTTGCCCAATTTTTAATAGGGTTGCTTGTTTTTCTCTTGTAAATTTGTTTGTTTCTTATAGATGCTGGGTACTAGACCTTTGTGAGATGCATAGTTTACAAAATTTTCTCCCATTCTGTAGGTTGTCTGTTACTCTGTTGATAGTTTCTTTTGTTATGCAGGAACTATTTAGTTTAATTAGATCCCATTAGTCAATTTTCACTTTCGTTGAAATTGCTTTTGGCATCTTTGTCATGAAATCTTTGCTCATTTCTAGGTCCAGAATGATATTGCCTAGGTTATTGTTCAGGGTTTTTAGAGTTTAGTTTTGGTTTTTACATTTAAGTCTTTAATCCATTTTGAGTTTATTTTTGTATTTGGTGTAAGGAAGGGGTTCAGTTTTGATCTTCTGTATATGGCTAGCCAGTTATCTTAGTGCCATTTATTATATAGCGAGTTCTTTCCTCATTGCTTGTTTTTGTCAGCTTTGTCAAAGATCAGATGGTTGTAGGTGTGTGGCCTTATTTCTGGGCTCTGTATTCTTTTCTACTGATCTATGCATGTGTTTTTGTACCAGTACCATGCTGTTTTGGTTTTTGTAGCCCTATAGTTTGAAGTCAGATAGTGTGACGCCTTCTGCTTTGATCTTTCTGCTTAGGATTACTATGGCTATAAGGGCTATTTTTTGGTTCCATATTAATTTTAAAATAGTTTTTTTTCCTAGTCCTGTGAGCAATGTCACTGGTAGTTTGACAGGAATAGCATTCAATCTGTAGATTGCTTTGGGTGGTATGGCCATTTTAGCAATATTGATTCTTCCAATCCATGAGCATGGAATGTTTTTTTTCTATTTGTGTCATCTCTGATTTCTTTCAGCAGTGTTTCATAATTCTAATGCTAGAGATCTTTCACCTGCCTGGTTAGCTGTATTCCTAGGTATTTTAATATTTTTGTGACTATTGTGATTGAGATCACATCCTTGATTTGGCTTCAGCTTGGATATTATTAGCATATAGAAATGCTACTGATTTTTGTACACTGATTTCATATCCTGAATCTTTGCTGAAGTTGTTTATCAGATCTAGTTGGGCAGAGACTATGGGATTTTCTAGGTATAGAATCATGTCATCTGCAACGATATGGAAAAGAGGAGATAGTCTGACCTCCTCTCTTCCTATTTGGGTGCTTCAGAAAAAGTTTTTCAGTGTCAGACATCTTCTAGGACAATAGTGTTCACAATTCTCTTGTGACCCACAGAATTTCAAGTTTATCCAAAGCACAAAACAAAGTGGAAAATGACAATGAATGACATTAGTTTTTTTGTTTCTGTTGTCTTTCTAGTAGTCAGTTTTAGTATATGTTTACATTTTGAAAAACCAGATGAAAAAACGTCTATTCTTTTTTTTTTTTTTTGAGACGGAGTCTCGCTCTGTCGCCCAGGCTGGACTGCAGTGGCCGGATCTCAGCTCACTGCAAGCTCCGCCTCCTGGGTTTACGACATTCTCCTGCCTCAGCCTCCTGAGTAGCTGGTACTACAGGCGCCCGCCACCTCGCCCGGCCAGTTTTTTGTATTTTTTAGTAGAGACGGGGTTTCACTGGGCTAGCCAGGATGGTCTCGATCTCCTGACCTCATGATCCACCCATCTTGGCCTCCCATAATCCAGGGCACTGAATTACCTTCTTCTGTAATTTTTATACAGTACAGACCTCAATAATTTATGAAGAATAATCAGATTCATTATAGAGGACATCTTAGCCCGTAGTTAAAATGCTTTTGATTTTCATGTAGAAAAATAAGTAAGATAGTTTGTTTGGGAGCCAGGTGGGTACCAATGTCCCAAAACTTTAGACTTATTTCAGGATTATTTCACTTATGTAGTACTGCATAACAAACTACCTCAAAACTAGGTTGCTTAAAAGAAGCAATCATTTATCATCCCTCCTGATTTCTGTAGGTCAGGGATTTGAGAGTTGCTCAGCTGGGCAGTTCTGGCTAAGGGACTGCTTGAGACTGTAGTCAGATGCTGGCTGGTGGCAGGAGGCCTCAGTTCCTCACCATGTAAACTTCTCCATAAGACTCATTGAGGTTTTTTTTCTGTTTGCTTGTTTTTGTTTTTTTTTTTTTTTCAGACGAAGTTTCGCTCTTGTTGCCCAGGCTGGAGCACAATGGTGCGATCTTTGCTCACTGCAACCTCTTGAACCTAGGTTCAAGCGATTCTCCTGCCTCAGCCTCCCAAGTAGTTGGGATTACAGGCACCCGCCACCACGCCTGGCTAATTTTTGTATATTTAGTGGAGACAGGGTTTCACCATGCTGACCAGGCTGGTCTTGAACTTCTGACCTCAGGTGATCTACCCACCTTTGCCTCCCAAAGTGCTGGGATTACAGGTGTAGGCCACTGCACCCAGCCCCCGAGTGTCTTAATATATGGTGGCTCACTTCCTCCAGAGCAAGTGATCCAATATCGTGAAAGGTGGAAGTCACGATGTCTTCCATGGCATAGCCTCAGAAGTACACAGCATCATGTCTGCAATATCCTATTGGTTATAAAAGTCGGACCTTTCAATGCAGGGGAGAGTTCACAAAAATGCTGAATATGAGTTGAAGAGAATCACTGGGAGCTATCCTGGAGGATAACTACCTTCAAGACTTGTTTTTGGTTTAGGTTTGCTTTTCTCCCTGCAGAGTTTTTATCTAGTCTCCATTATTTAGAAGCTAACAGAATACCTGATCCACAAGCATGGACAATTTAGTATCTGACCATAGTGAAGGCAATGTTGGAGTGGGATCATGACAATGGGATCCACTTTTGTATTACATGCTACACCATCCTGAAGCAGCTGGTATCTTGGAAAGGTAGAAGCATCTTCTAACATTGCAGCTGATGCTCCTGCTCAGAGGAAATACTCTAACGGTGGGGTGCCATCCTTGAGTCTGCGGTGTATGTATGAGATAATAGAGCTTTATATGATACTATGTCTTCAGTAGAAAAACGAACAGGTCTTGGAACCAAGGGGTGGAAGCAGGAGTAGCCCCTCTGGTGGATTTTGTGCTTTCTATCCCTGTAAGTCTGATCTCTGCAGGGTTGAATGCCCCGGTCCCCAAAGAGAGATAGTACTCTTGCCATGGGGATACAGCAATGTTTCCACTGAACTACAAATCACAGTTATGGCCAGATTCCAGTAGGCAAGAAGAAAGCTGTCATACTGACAGGGGTAATTGACCATTAGGCTGGGTCCTCTTAGAAGCAGACCCCAACATGGGATTAAACATGTGTGAATTTTACTGGAGCAAAGACCTGTGAAAGAAAATGGGTGGTAGACTTATTAGGCTGGGAGAATGGCCAGACTGTGTTGTAAGTCTGATGCTGAGAGAGGTGGAGAGGGAAGGGAGGTTGGGTGGGAGGGCCCTAGACTGCCATGCAATGCGAGGAAGTTTCAAGAAGGGCCTTGGGGAGTCCTAAACCCAAAGCAAACCATTAGGGGAATCCCATGTCTCCCAGAAAGACCCACTATACTATCTCTGCTGTGCCCAGACACCAACCTAGAGCTGCCTATGGAAAGTGCAGCCTCAGATTTCAGAGCCAGTAGCTAGGATCCTTGGTCAGTTACACTCACTGTACTTGGAGTTCTGCTAGATGCTTCCTCACTGCTGCAACACTGATCCTGATCATTAGGAGGAGGCAGGATTGCTTTTATACAAGGAGGCAATGAGAATACATGTGTATCCTTCTGGTATTATACTTCCTCGCCCCATCAGAGAAACAGAACCAATATGATATAATATGTAGAAATACGACAGGGGGTTTAACTACAGGAATTGGCTCACACAATTATGGAGGCTGAGAAGTTCCATGATACTCTGCAAACTGGAGGCACAGGGAAGCCAGCGGTGTTGCCCAGTCACCTGAAGGCCTGAGAATCAGGGAAGCTGATGATATAGCTCTCAGTCAGAGGCTGAAGGCTGGTGTACCTGGAGTTCTGATAGCCAAGGGCAGAAGAAGATGGGAATCATAGTTCAGGGAGAGAGAGAAAGAGAGCGAGTGAGAAAATGTTCCTTTCCTCTGCCCTTTTTTATTCCTATCTCGGCTTTCAACTGCCCATACTGAGTGAGGGCAGATCTGCCTTACTTAGTCCACTGATTCCAATGCCAATCTTCTCTGGAAGCATCCTCACAGGTCTACCCAGAAATATGCTTTACCAGCTATCTGAGTTTCTTAATCCAGTCAAGTCGACACCTAAAATGAACCATCACAATGTGTGACGGTTCAGTACGGTCCTGTGTATGTCTGCATAGGATCACAGGAATGTGAAGAAAAACACAGGAGGATACAAATGAACTTGGAAATGGTGTGGCAGATAATGTTGATTTGTTGACCCAACCCCATTCCCATTTCTCTTTCCCCTTGCCATTTTGCAACCAGAGATGGCCATGTGACACTGTCCTGGCTTATAAAACCTAAGTAGAATTTTGCTGGTTATCCTGTCTCCTTTCCTCATGCTTCCTATTGGGATGTGGGCTTGATGCATGAAGTGGCAGCAGCCATCTTGGGACCATGAAGGAGAGGCCAAAAGAATTGCCAGCAGCAAAGTAACTCCACTGCTTATTATGAGAAGAAAACTAAACCCCTCTGGTTTCACTTACAGTCAAAGCATGTCCTATAATACACACAGGGTGCTGTGGGATATGCATGTGCATGTAGGGGGAGGGGTCAATTGAGACATAGAAAAGCAAATATAAGACCACTTAAAAATCATGTAAATCATTAAATGTAAGCATTTACATATATAGTTATGTAAATGTTTTGATATGTGTATTAACAAATAATAATTAAATATTTAAGTTATAAAACTATCCATTTTATCTGTATTACACTTTATTGGCATAATATTGCATATATATTTAAAAAATCACTTCTTTTATTATGCTCCTTTTTTAATATACTTTAAGTTTTAGGGCACATGTGCACAACGTGCAGATTTGATATATAGGTATACATGTGCCATGGTGGTTTGCTGCACCCATCAACTCATCATTTACATTAAGTTTTTCTCCTAATGCTATCCCTCCCCCAGCCTCCCACCCCCTGACAGGCCCTGATGTGTAATGTTCCTGGCCCTGTGTCCAAGTGTTCTCATTGTTCAATTCCCACCTATGAGTGAGAACATGAGGTGTCTGGTTTTCTGTCCTTGTGGTAGTTTTCTCAGAATGATGGTTTCCAGCTTCTCTATGTCCCTGCAAAGGACATGAACTCATCCTTTTTTATGGCTGCTCAGTACTTCATGGTGTATATGTGCCACAGTTTCTTAATCCAGTCTATTATTGATGGACATTTGGGTTGGTTCCAAGTCTTTGCTACTGTGAATAGTGCTGCAATAAACATACGTGTGCATGTGTCTTTATAGTAGCATGATTTATAATCCTTGGGTATATACCCAGTAATGGGATAGCTGGGTTAAATGGTAATTCTAGTTCTAGATCCTTGAGGAATTGCCACACTGTCTTCCACAATGGTTGAACTAATTTACAGTCTCACCAACAGTGTAAAAGCGTTCCTATTTCTCTACATCTTCTCCAGCATCTGTTTCCTGACTTTTTAATGATTGCCATTCTAACTGGAGTGAGACGGTATCTCATTGTGGTTTTGATTTGCATTTCTCTGATGACCAGTGATGATGAGCATTTTTTCATGTGTCTGTTGGCTGCATAGATGATTCTTTTCAAAAGTGTCTGATCATATCCTTTGCCCACTTTTTGATGGGGTTGTTTGTTTTTTTCTTGTATATTTGTTTGAGTTCTTTGTAGATTCTGGATATTAGCCCTTTGTTAGAAGGGTAGATTGCAAAAATTTTCTCCCATTCTGTAGGTTGCCTGTTCACTCTGATGGTAGTTTCTTTTGCTGTGCAGAAGCTCTTTAGTTTAATTAGATCCCATTTTTCTATTTTGACTTTTGTTGCCATTGCTTTTGGTGTTTTAGTAATGAAGTCCTTGCCCATGCCTATGTCCCGAATGGTATTGCCCAGGTTTTCTTCTAAGGTTATTATGGTTTTAGACCTAAGATTTAAGTCTTTAATCCATCTTGAACTAATTTGTGTATAAGGTGTAAAGAAGGGATCTAGTTTCAGCTTTCTACATATGGCTAGCCAATTTTCCCACCACCATTTATTAAATAGGGAATCCTTTCCTCATTTCTTGTTTTTGTCAGATTTGTCAAAGATCAGATGGTTGTAGATGTGTGGTGTTATTTCTGAGGTCTCTGTTCTGTTCCATTGGTCTATATTTCTGTTTTGATACCAGTACCATGCTGTTTTGGTTACTGTAGCCTTGTAGTATAGTTTGAACTCAGGTAGCGTGATGCCTCCAGCTTTGTTCTTTTTGGCAATGAGGGCTCTTTTTTGGTTCCGTGTGAACCTTAAAGTAGTTTTATCCATTTCTGTGAAGAAAGTCATTGGTAGATTGATGGGGATGGCATTGAATCTATGAATTACTTTGGGTGGTATGGCCATTTTCACAATATTGATTCTTCATATCCATGAGAATGGAATATTCTTCCATTTGTTTGTGTCTTCTTTTATTTCATTGAGCAATGGTTTGTATTTCTCCTTGAAGAGGTCCTTCACATCCCTTGTAAGTTGAATTCCTAGGTATTTTATTTTCTTTGTAGCAATTATGAATGGGAGTTCACTCATGATTTGGCTCTCTGTTTGTATGTTAATGGAGTATAAGAATGCCTGTGATTTTTGCACATTGATTTTGTATCCTGAGACTTTGCTGAAGTTGCTTATCAGCTTGAGGAGATTTTGGGCTGAGACAATGGGGTTTTCTAAATATACACTCATGTCATCAGCAAACAGGGACAATTTGACTTCCTCTTTTCTTAATTGAATACCCTTTATTGGCCGGGCGCGGTGGCTCAAGCCTGTAATCTCAGCACTTTGGGAGGCTGAGACCGGCGGATCACGAGGTCAGGAGATCGAGACCATCCTGGCTAACCCAGTGAAACCCCGTCTCTACTAAAAAATACAAAAAACTAGCCGGGCGAGGCGGCAGGCGCCTGTAGTCCCAGCTACTCGGGAGGCTGAGGCAGGAGAATGGCGTGAACCTGGGAGGCGGAGCTTGCAGTGAGCTGAGATCCGGCCACTGCACTCCAGCCTGGGCGACAGACCGAGACTCCGTCTCAAAAAAAAAAAAAAAAAAAAAAAGTATACCCTTTATTTCTTTCTCTTGCCTGATTGCACTGATTGAACTTCCAACACTATGTGAAATAGTAGTGGTGAGAGAGGGCATCCTTGTCTTGTGCCGGTTTTCAAAGGGAATGCTTCCAGTTTTTGCCTATTCAGAATCATATTGGCTGTAGGTTTGTCATAAGTAGCTCTTATTATTTTGAGATGCATTCCATCAATCCCTAGTTTATTGAGAGTTTTTAGCATGAAGGGCTGTTGAATTTTGTCAAAGGCCTCTTCTGCATCTATTGAGATAATCATGTGGTTTTTCTTATTAGTTCTCTTTATGTGATGGATTATGTTTATTGATTTGCAAATGTTGAACCAGCCTTGCATCCCAGGGATGAAGCTGACTTGATCATGGTGGATAAGCTTTTTGATGTGCTGCTGAACTCAGTTTGCCAGTATTTTATTGAGGATTTTTGCATCAATGTCATCAGAGATATTGGTCTAAAATTCTTTTTTTTTAATTGTGTCTCTGCCAGGCTTTGGTATCAGGATGATGTTGGCCTTATAAAATGAGTTAGGGAGGATTCCCTCCTTTTCTATTGATTGGAATAGCTTCAGAAGGAATGGTGCCAGCACCTCTTTGTACCTCTGGTAGAATTCGGCTGTGAATCCATCTGGTCCTGGACTTTTTTTGGTTGATAGGCTATTAATTATTGCCTCAATTTCAGAGGCTGTTATTGGTCTATTCAGCGATTCAGCTTCTTCCTGGTTTAGTCTTGGGAGGGTGTATGTATCCAGGAATTTATTCATTTCTTCTAGATTTTCTGGTTTATTTCTGTAGAGGTGTTTATAGTATTCTCTGATGGTTGTTTGTATTTCTGTGGGATCGGTGGTGATAATATCCCCTTTATCATTTTTTGTTGTGTCTATTTGCTTCTTCTCTCTTTTCGTCTTTATTAGTCTTGCTGGTTGTCTATCAATTTTGTTGATCTTTTAAAAAAAAACAGCTCCTGGATTCACTGATTTTTTGAAGGGTTTTCTTTGTGTCTCTATCTCTTTCAGTTCTGCTCTAGTCTTAGTTATTTATTGTCTTCTGCTAGCTTTTGAATTTGTTTGCTCTTGCTTCTCTAGTTCTTTCAATTATGATGTTAGGGTGTCAATTTTAGATCTTTCCTGCTTTCTCTTGTGGGCATTTAGTGCTATAAATTTGCCTCTGTACACTGCTTTAAATGTGTCCCAGAGATTCTGGTATGTTGTGTTTCTAAGAACATCTTTATTTCTGCCTTCATTTTGTTTTTTACCCAGCACTCACTCAGGAGCAATGTGTCCAGTTTCCATGTAGTTGTGAGGTTTTGAGTGAGTTTCTTAATCCTGAGTTCTAATTTGATTGCACTGTGGTCTGAGAGACAGTTTGTTGTGATTTCTGTTCTTTTACATTTGCTGAGGAGTGCTTTACTTCCAACTATGTGGTCAATTTTAGAATAAGTGTGATGTGGTGCTGAAAAGGATGTATAATCTGTTGATTTGGGGTGAATAGTTCTGTAGATGTCTATTAGGTCTGCTAGTTGCAGAGCTGAGTTCAGGTCCTGGATATCCTTGTTAAACTTCTGCCTTATTGATCTGTCTAATATTGAGAGTGGGGTGTTAAAGTCTCCCATTATTATTGTGTGGGAGCCTAAGTCTCTTTGTAGGTCTCTAAGGACTTGCTTTATGAGTCTGGGTGCTCCTGTATTGGGTGCATATATATTTAGGATAGTTAGGTCTTCTTGTTGAATTGATCCTTTTACCATTAGGTAATGGTCTTCTTTGTCTCTTTTGATCTTTGTTGGTTTAAATTGTGTTTTATCAGAAACTAAGATTGCAACCCTTGCTTTTTTTTGCTTTCCATTTGCTTGGTAGATCTTCCTCCATCCCTTTATTTTGATCCTATGTGTGTCTTTGCATGTGAGATGGGTCTCCTGAATACAGCACACTGATGGGTCTTGACTCTTTATCCAATTTGCCAGTCTGTGTCTTTTAATTGGGGCATTTAGCCCATTTACATTTAAGGTTAATATTGTTATGTGTGAATTTGATCCTGTTATTATGATGTTCCTTGGTTATTTTGCCCATTAATTGATGCAGTTTCTTCATAGCATCGATGGTCTTTACAATTTGGCATGTTTTTGCAGTGGTTGATACTAGTTGTTTCTTTCCATGTTTAGTGCTTCCTGTAGGAGCTCTTGTAAGGCAGGCCTGGTGGTGACAAAATCTCTCAGCATTTGCTTGTCTGTAAAGGATTTTATTTCTCCTTCACTTACGAAGTTTAGTTTGGCTGGATATGAAATTCTGGGTTGAAAATTCTTTTCTTTAAGAATGTTGAATATTGGTACTTACTCTCTTCTGGCTTGTAGGGTTTCTACCAAGAGATCCGCTGTTAGTCTGATGGGCTTCCCTTTATGGGTAACCCGACCTTTCTCTCTGGCTGCCCTTAACACTTTTTCCTTCATTTCAACCTTGGTGAATCTGACAGTTATGTGTCTTGAGGTTGTTCTTCTCGAGGAATATCTTTGTGGTGTTCTCTGTATTTCCTGAATTTGAATGCTGGCCTGCCTTGCTAGGTTGGAGAAGTTCTCCTGGATAATATCCTGAAGAGTGTTTTCCAACTTGGTTCCATTCTCCCCATCAATTTCAGTTACACCAATCAAATGTAGATTTGGTCTTTTCACATAGTCCCATATTTCTTGGAGGCTTTATTAGTTTCTTGTTACTCTTTTTTCTCTGAACTTCTTTTCTCACTTCATTTCATTAATTTGATCTTCAGTCACTGATACCCTTTCTTCCACTTGATTGAATTGGCTATTGAAGCTTGTGCATGAGTCATGAAGTTCTCGTGTCATGGTTTTCAGCTCCATCAGGTCATTTAAGGTCTTCTTCACACTGTTTATTCTAGTTAGCCATTCGTCGAATCTTTTATTCAGGTTTTTGGTTTCCTTGCGATGGGTTTGAACATCCTCCTTTAGCTTGGAGAAGTTTATTATTACCGACCTTCTGAAACCTACTTCTGTCAGCTCATCAAAGTCATTCTGTCCAGCTTTGTTCTGTTGCTGGCGAGGAGCTGCAATGCTTTGGAGGAGAAGAGGTGCTCTGATTTTCAGAATTTTCAGCTTTTCTGCTCTGGTTTCTCCTCATCTTTGTGGTTTTATCTACCTTTGGTCTTTGATGTTGGTGATCTACAGATGGGGTTTTGGTGTAGATGACCTTTCTCTTTATGTTGATGCTATTCCTTTCTGTTTTGTTAGTTTTCCTTCTAATAGTCAGGTCCCTCAGCTGCAGGTCTGTTGGAGTTTGCTGGAGGTTCACTCCAGACTCTGTTTGCCTGGGTATCACCAGTGGAAGCCACAGAACAGCAAATATTGCAGAACAGCAAATATTGCTGCCTGATCCTTCCCCTGGTAGCTTCATCCCAGAGGGCAGCCACCTATATGAAGTGTCTGTTGGCCCCTACTGGGAGGTGTCTCCCAGTTAGGCTACATGGGGGGTCAGAGACTCACTTGAGGAGGCAGTCTGTCTGTTCTCAGAGCTTAAACACTGTGTTGGGAGAACCACTGCCCTCTTCAGAGTTGTCAGACAGGGATGTTTGAGTCTGCAGAAGTTGTCTGCTGCCTTTTGTTCAGCTATGCCCTGCCGACAGAGGTGGAGTCTAGAGGCAGTGGGCCTGGTTGAGCAGTGGTGGACTCCTGGCTGCTTTGTTTACCTACTCAAGTCTCTGCAATGGCGGATGCCCCTCCCCCAGTCAGACTGCTGCCTTGCAGTTCAAACTCAGACTGCTGTGCTAGCAGTGAGCAAGGCTCCATGGACGTGGGACCCACAGAGCCAGGCACAGGAGAGAAACTCCTTGTCTGCCAGTTGCTAAGACCTTGGGAAAAGTGCAGTATTTTGTCAGGAGTGTCCTGTTTTTCCAGGTTCTGTTTTCTTGGCTTTTCCTAGCCAAGGGAAGTCTGTCATGGCTTTCCTTTGGCTAGGAAAGGGAAATCCCCTGACCCCTTGCACTTCCCGGGTGAGGCGATGCCCTGCCCTGCTTCAGCTTGCCCTCCGTGGGCTGCACCCACTGTCCAACCAGTTCAGTGAGATGAACCAGGTGTCTCAGTTGGAAATGCAGAAATCACCCATCTTCTGCATTGCTCATGTTGGGAGCTGCAGACCAGAGCTGTTCCTATTTGGTTATCTTGGAACACTCCCAATTATGCTCCATTTTAACATTTTTAATTGTGTATACTTTTTTTTTCTGTGCCAGGTGTTAATTTAGTTACCTTTTAAGAAACACTTAGATTTTCTTGACCTCTATTGTTTATTTTCTAACTCATTGAATCCTTACTTACCTTTGTTGTTTCTTTCATTCTGCTCTCCTTGGGTTACCCTGTTCATTTTTTTAACTCCTGGTGTTGAATATTCAATAATAAATTTTGAGCTTTTATTATTTCTTTGAATGTCATAAGTCCTGGTCAAAACACAAATTTTGGTCTAACACAGTTGGTGATGAGCTCCCATCATCACCCTTGTTCTGCCCAACCCTTGTTCTTAATCACGAGGTGAATTAAAGTCCTCATCTTCTGTGTAAGTGGAACAGGGCTAGGCAGAGAAGAAATGGCAGGCAATGAAGGCAGAGAGCAGGTCCCCAGCCAGTGCCTGGACTCAAGAAACCTCCCATCAATATTCAAGCCAGAGTAGACGATCACCACCAGGTGGCGCCCAACCTCAACAGGGTCTGGGATGAGTTTTGAATTTGAACCTGAAACTAGACCTCCAAGAACTCTGTCCATGTGCTTTTGTTTTTCCTCTTCATCTTCCTTTTTGCTTTTATTATTTTGTTTGTTTTCATTACACCACTCCTTCATCTCCTTCTATTGGCTTGAAAGCATTCCTTCTATTTCAAATATTTTACTAGTTACAGTAAAAATTGTATACTTCACTGGTATATACTTTACATGCATACTTTACTGGTCAATAGTTCTTTGTTTTCCCTCCCCAATATACAAAGATTTAAAATTGCCCCTTCCATCTTCCATGTTATGTTTCCTTAGTATTTTAGTTTTACTTGCTTTTGGCTCTTCTAGATTAGATGATCTTGCTCTTTTAAATCAATGCTTATTGACATCTCTGCTCATTATTTCCTCCTGCTTCACACCCAGTTTTGAGTTCAATTATATTTTTTTCTGAGGTGCATCAGATTAGTAGCTTTTTCAGCAATAGATGTCAATGGTAAATTTTTTTTAGCTTTAGTTTTTGAAAATATTTTTAGTTTAGTTGGGTATAAGAGAAACTCTTCTATTGTTGCTAATAATAATTCTGTGATCAGCCTAGTTGTCATTTCTTTTTAGGTTTTATCTTCTTTCAGGTGATTTTCTATTTTTAATTTTTGTGGATACATAGTAAGTACATATATTTATGGGGTACATGATATGTTTTGATACAGGCATGCAATGTGAAATAAGCACATGAGGAAGAATGGGGTATCCATCCCCTCAAGGTTTTATTTATTGAATTGCAAACAATCCAATTACACTCAAAGTTATTCTAAAATGTCCAATTACATTATTACTGACCATAGTCACCCAGTTGTGCTATGAAATAGTAGGTCTTGTTTATTCTTTCTAATTTCTTTTGTACCCATTAACCATCCCCACCTCCCCCACAGCCCCAAATACCCTTCTTGGCTTCTGGTAACCATCCTTCCGCTCTCTATGTCCATGAGTTCAGTTGCTTTGATTTTTAGATTACACAAATAAGTGAGAACATGTGATGTTTATCTTTCTGTGCTTGGCTTATTTCAGGTGCTTTTAAAAGTTTATTTCTTGTTTAAAAAATTGGCTCCAATGTATGTAGTTTTGTGGGCTCTTTGTTGGTTTCGTTTTGTTTTATCCTACTTGGAATTCAGGGGCTTTCTTCAATTCTGAAAAATTCCCAGCCATTATTTCTTTGAGTTGTTTCTAACCCCCTTCCCTCCATTCTCTTCTAGAATTTATAGTTCGATCAGGTTGGAATTTGTCAGTCAACTCTCCATGGCTCTCGAACTCTCTATAAGATTTTCTACATTACTGTCTTTCTGTGTTTCATACTGGATGCTTTTCTCAAATCAATCTACCAGTTCACTAGTTCTTTTTAAGTGTATTTAGTATTTAATCTGCTATTTAATTTGAGTTTAAAATTTGAATGATTACATTTTTCAGTTCTAAAAGTTCAATTTGATTATTCTTTAAATCCTTTGCTTACTTTTTAAGAATCCTATCATTTCGATGTGTTTATTATGTCTTCTTTTATTGCCTCTATTGAAACATACTTATTTTGCAGCATCTTTGAGATTATTTCGTTATTTCTAGGTTTCAGCCTCATTATTTTTCCATGTGTTGTAGCAGCTGATGCTTCTCATCGATACTTTTTTATTGTATAGTTAGTAATCATTTACTATAAGCTTTTATTTCTCCTTCTAGTGAGAGTCCTGTGTACTCTGGGTTACAGATAACTCCTTAAGGAGCAGTTTGGTATCACTTTTCTCTAGATTCCTGTGGCTCCACTGGTCTTGGGCCAGTAATGATGTTAATATCTTGCTTGAGATTCTTATAACTTGTAGATAGCTTAAATTCATACTCCACACCCAGGTTAGGTTTGGGGCTTTTCACAGGATGTATATATTTTTTCCCACCCACAGTCCAGAAAAGATAGCTTGCTTCCTGTCATCTCCAGGCACTAGACAAAGTTCTAGTTACACTTTCAAGTCCTGGAAGTATTTTTGAGAGTCCCAGTTTTAAGCAGAGGTATAAGTTCCAGCCCGAGCAGCCTCCAGGCCAAATTTACTATAGGGCCCGTATCCAGGCCTGATTATTTCCTGGTCCCTCATGTGTCCGTTGGAGCTCATGTCTCTGAGTTTAAATTTCCTTTTTGTGTCTGGCACCTGGGAATTATCTTGGCTTTCTTTCAGCCTATTTATTTTAGCTTTTAAAAATATTTATCTAGTATTTACATGTATTTGAGTGGGAGGAAGCCTTTGTTGAGTCAGGTTGCCATACCTGCAGCTTTGGAGGCCTTTTGCACGCAGAAGTTAGTCATGCATTTCTCTCTTAAATGAGTCTGGCCATGTTCCCTTTACCCCCACTGACCTCATGCCTCAAGGAAATTTGACAAGCCAGAAGCATAAATCACATACTTGAGCTGAGCTTCCTCTTCTATTTTATTTACATCATTTCTCAAAAATAATCACAGAAGGATGGAGTTGGGTCCTCTAGTCTGATACCCTCTTTAATCAGCTGAGGGACCAGGGACTAGCTGGGCCCCTGGATTTTGGATTCTCCATCTGAAACACTTTCAAATTCATTATCTTGAGCAGAGTATAGGAAAAGGAACACTAAATTTTGAATCAGAAAACCAAGAGATGCATCCCAAGTTTGCCCCTTACCTGCTGTTTGATCTTGGGCAACCCTTTTGAGATGTAGTGAGTTATCTGTCAAACGGAGGCAGGCTGCGTGGAATTTTTGATTCAACAGATGTGACAGTTTCTGGTATGCAATAGGCATTAATGTTTTCTTCCTTATGATTAAGATGTCTCATGACCACTCTTAGAAACATCTTTGAAGCTGTTCATTCTCACAGAATCTGTCTGGAAAAAACACAAAATACCTAGAAACTTATTAAATCTGAAGGTGTAAAGTTGGGAAACAGAAGATTATTTTCCATTTCCCTTCTTTCCAACCAAATACTGAAACTTTGTTCTCAAAGGGTAAGGTAGGTCTGCTTTAAAGAGTTACACAAAGGCTATAAAATTGCAAGTGGAGCCATCGCAATCTCACAGTGTTTTTCATTCTAGCTTCACGTTCATTGACCCGTGGCTTTCTTATGGGAGTCATGGGTGAATTCTAGACCAGACTGTTGGCAAACTTACCCTGTAAAGGGCCAGATAGCAAATATTTTAGGCTTTGAGGACCACAAATGGTCCCTATCATAGTCTTTGTTTTGTTTACAGCCTTGTAAAGATATAAGAGACATTCTCGTTCATGGACTACACAAAAGGAAAGCTGTGGGCTGGATTTGGCTCACAGGTCTGGCTGTAGCTGTAGTTTTCTGAACCCATTCTAGAGGGACACAGCCTTCTAACCATGTCCATGAAGACTTTCCGTACTTCAGCAATATTATCCAGTGCTTAGGGGCACTTAGCCTAATTACCCTACCATGTTTGTGCATGAATGACAGCCTCCCTGATCCGCCGCCTCTGCCCCCAGCTCCTGACCTTTCAACCTAGTCCTAAAAGAAAAAAGGTGGCCTCCAGCACATGGTTACTTATGGGGTTTCCACCCACCCCGTAATCAGCCTAGTCCTAAAAGAAAAAAGGTGGCCCTCAGCACATGGTTACTTATGGGGTTTCTACCCACTTTTTAAATCAGAAAGTGACTTCCTAGGGGGCGAAATGAATGCTTCACAACATTTATTATGTCAGGCATATTTGGAAAATGGTGGTAGTTTGTACAGCTCAGGGTTATGTGGGGAGGTGAGCAGAAGAGGGTTGAACAGAAGCAAATGCTCATGACCAGAGGCTACTGGGTTTAGGGACTCCATCTTCCCCTGGAGGGTGGATGGGATCAATGTCTCAGCAGACCTCTTAGGAATAAAACACAGTACCTGTATGTGTAATAACCATTGGAGTCAGTGCCAACTTTGTTTTTTACTAACAATATGACCTTTGTCAAGATTTTTAACCTCCTGTGTCTTAAGTTCCTCCTGTATAAAGTGAGAATACTAATAAAAGTAGCCATCTTACAATGTTTATTTCACATGTTAAAATGTGCGTGTAATGTATGTACATATATGTAATATGCATGCGAGCATTCTAAGCAAGGTGCTTAGTTATGAATACTAAGACATAGAATGTATTCTCCTCCTGTTTTTAGTTCAACAGTTATTTTGCATTAAGTGAATCTTCTTTCTTGAAGAAAGTCCCGGGAATGAATAATTTCTAGGCCCAAATTGAGACCAAATTTTTTTTGTCAGAAAGGTTTGCTTAAAAATTTCTTTACAGGTTTAAACCTACATTTTGTGTGTCTATTTTTGTAGTTCAAACACACAATGCCAAGGAGCACCTGCCTTCTCTACCCAGAGGACACTAGGTTGAGTTAGGAATCTGCAGTTCTTTCAGGCCAGAGTCCCTGCTCTCTGGACAATATACTACAGGAATTTCTATGTCCCAGCAGCTCCTCAAGAGTTAATATAGGGTAAGAAGCAGAAAGCATGAGATAATCTTACAAAGTTTGGCATGTGGTATGAGTTTGGTACAAATTTGATAAAAGTTTTGAATTAAATAAAACATTGGGTTGAGCAGAGTGTCCTTAGTGGCAGTGATCACGTCATTGATAACTACAGTTTGCTGATGGAGCTGTGGTTAAACCTCCTGTGGATAATCAATATTTGGCTATGCCTGGGAGTGCATCCTGTCTGTATCCCCATGGCAGCTGACCCTTCCAGGAGTCCCGTGATACAATGCAGGGAATGGCAGTAACAGAGCAATAATGTCAGGAAATGAGGGATCACTTTACTACTGGAAACCACAGGAATCCTGGGCAGGCAGAAAGGAATCATGAAAATTGCTTTTTGGCAACGTGACATGGATCAACTCTCTTGGCCTCATGAAGAACGTCTGCGATTTATTGTGGCTTTAATCACATTAAACCTCTGTGGTTATGGGATAGCTGCATCACAAGGAGTTTGAAGTATGATTTTGCTTTACTGTAGTAATCAGTTTATGCCTAGTATTTTGTGAGGGTGAAGGAAAGTGGACAATAAGGTTTCTTCATGTAAGATCCTAAAATTGGCTAGTAGGTCAGAGTTTACACACATATAACACTTAAAGATGAAGGTGAAACATCTCAGAAGCCAGGAAGCCCAGGCTACAGGTCCTCCAAATCGCTTTAATAAAACAACAACCAAAAGGATCTGTGATAGAGATGGTTTAGGAAACTCCAAATACGCTATTCTCATTTGGAAAGTCACAAAGACATGGCCATGAAAAAGAGTCTGAGAAAGCCTGCAGTAAAGAATATGGTGTAGCTTTGTTTAGCCCTGAGTTCCACAAACGTAATTGACATTGGCACCCTGACTCTACCCACTTCCCAGTGGTCTGGAGTTCCTTGAGTTTTCTGTTGAAAGCATCAGCAACCAGCTCTAGCTAAAAAGAGCAAAAGCAAATTTTCTGGAAGAATATTGGGAGCTTATAGAACTGTTAGGAAGACTGGAGAACCAAGCTGCCTCCCATGAGGTTGACCTCATAGCTGACTTGACTTAGCCACATTACTTACAACTAGATCATTGTGAGGGCCAGAGGGGTCCTCAGATATCAGCCAGGGGGACCTTGTAAGTTCACAATGAGGAAGCTGAAATGGACAGAGAGGCAATGGTTTAACCCAATCAGCTGGTCGGTCATGGGAATGTGTGATTGCTATTATTTCCTCCACACTCTACCTCCTCTCTTTTATTTTGATCTTTTCTTTGAGGGGGCAGGGGGTGATCCTTAAAAGCACAGCATTCCTATTATTTGTGAAGAGATGGAACCCACATCCTGAGTGCCTGCTTGGCAATCATGAGCTTTTCTTCTTTTTTAAACTTTTATTTTAGCTTCAAGGGTACATGTGAAGATTTGTTACGTAGGTGAACTCGTGTCATGAGGGTTTGTTGTACAGATTATTTCATCACTGGGGTATTAATCTCAGTACCTAATAGTTATCTTTTCTGCTCCTCTCCCTCCTCCCACCCTCCACCCTCAAGTAGGCCCCAGTGCCTGTTGTTTCCTTCTTTGTGTTCATGAGTTCTTATCATTTAGTTCCCACTTATAAGTGAGAACGATCAGGAGCTTTTCACAGACATAGTTATTTCTACTTCAACTGAACTCGATAGGCAATCTTATATTTACAAAGTGACAAAATAAATGAGCTAATGTCTTTTTTACTTATTTCTAAAAATGAAATGATTTCGAGGTGGCTTAACACATCCCTGTTAAAGCAATTCTATGGCTCTTTTGAAAGTTTATAGTTTCCATGGTCATTATTCCTAATTCAAAGACTCAATAGTCCTTGCTTCCCTCCTTTTCTTCTCTCTCCTCTTCCCCAAATCTGGAGGGAAACTACTTACCTTCAAGAGTCAACTTTTCTATAAAACATACTCTACTACCGCTTTACTCTCATCATCTAGAATTGCCAGATAAAATATAGCACTCCTTGTTAAACGTGAATGTCAGATAAATTATGAATAATATTTTCATATAAGTATTTCTTAAATACTGCACGAGACATGCTTATACTAAAAAAGTTGTTGTTTTATCTGACATTTAAATTTAACTGGGGATTCTACATTTTTATTTGCAAAATCTGGCAAACTAATCCCAGTGTCAGGAAAATGAATTGCTTTTTTTTTGGTCACCTTCTTCTAACACCATAGGCAAATCTCTCAACACTATGCCTAGCACATAGCAAGCACTCAATAACACTGATTACTTTTGTTATTACTGAATTCGGCAAATACTTTTTTCATAGTACTTGTAGCACTTTACCACTTTACTCTTTTTTTTTTTTTTTTTGACAGAGTCTCACTCTGTCACCCAGGCTGGAATGCAGTGGTGTGATCTTGGTTCACTGCAACTTCCACCTTCCAGGTTCAAGCAATTCTTATGTCTCAGCCTCCCGAGTAGCTGGGATTACAGGTGTATGCAAATCAGCACGCCTGGCTAATTTTTTTTATTTTGTATTTTTAGGAGAGACAGGGGTTCGCCATGTTGGCCAGGCTGGTCTTGAACTACTGGCCTCAAGTGATCTGCCCACCTCAGACTCCCAAAGTGCTGAGATTATAGGCATGAGCCACTGCATCAGGCCCACTTTACCACTTTAATGCCCTTATTTGGTTCATCTTCGCCTTCTCCATCAGTCTGTAAATCTAATGACAGGAGGAGTCATGTCTTTATATCTTAACCACTGGACATAGTTGGTACTTAATAAATGTTGAATAAAAAAAAGAAAGACACTTGAATAATTGCTAGTTAGTTAAAGAAGTAATCCAAAGAGAATATTGGTGCTATATATAAAATGAACCGTATTTTCCAGTGGGTGTGGACAACTGACAGTCTTGAGTTTAAAAATCCCAGATCTGGCCAGGTACGGTGGCTCATGCCTGTAATCCCAGCACTTTGGGAGACCGAGGCAGGCAGATCACCTGAGGTCGGGAGTTCGAGACCAACCTGACCAACATGGAGAAACCCCGTCTCTACTAAAAATACCAAATTAGCTGGGCGTGGTGGCTCATGCCTGTAATCCCAGCTACTCAGGAAGCTGAGGCAGGAGAATTGCTTGAACCTGGGAGGCAGAGGTTGTGGTGAGCCGAGATTGCGCCATTGCACTCCAGCCCGGGCAACAAGAGGGAAACTCTGTCTCAAAAAAAAAGAAAAAATAATAATAATCCCAGGTCTGCTGGGCATAGTGGCTCATGCCTGGAATCCCAGCACTTTGGGAGGCTAAGGTGGACAGATTGCTTGAGCTCAGGAGTTTGAGATCAGCATGGGCAACATAGAGAAACCCTGCCTCTACAAAACACAAAAACATTAGCTGGGCATGGTGGTGTGCACCTGCAGCCCAGTTACTTGAGAGGCTGAGGTGAAAGGATCACTTGAGCCTAGGAAGTTGAAGTTGCAGTGAGCCGAGATCATGCCACTGCACTCCAGCCTGGGCCACCGAGTGAGACTCTGTCTCAAAAAAAGAAAAAAGTCAGCTCCATCATTTAATTTAATAACAGTATGATCATGGACAAGTTGGTTGTCATCATCAAGATTCAATTTCCTTACCTGTGAAATGGGGTGATATGGTTTGGCTGTGTCCCCACTGAAACCTCATCTTGAATTATAGCTCCCATAGTCCCCAGTGTTGTGGGAGGTAATTGAATCATGGGGGCAGGTTTTCCCATGCTGTTCTCCTGATAGTGAATAAGTCTCACAAGATCTGATGGTTTTATAAAGGGGAGTTCCCCTGCATACACTCTTCCCTGCCACCGTGTCAGACATGCCTTTGTTCCTCCTTTGCCTTCTGCCATGATTGTAAGGCCTCCCCAGCCATGTGGAACTGTGAGTCCATTAAACATCTTCTTTTTTTTTTGTTAATTACCCAGCTCCAGGAATATCTTTATTATCAGCGTGAGGAGGGATTAATACATGGGGATAATGCATTTTTCTAGCACTATGAGATAGAAATGTTTCCTATCTAGGCCAGATAGAGAAGGATCACAGTCCTGGGGGCCTTGGCAATTTTCAGGGGGCTTCTACATGTGCAGTATCCCACCTGCCTACTGCCCACTCAACGCACTGATGCAGTGGGGGGTGGGAGCAGAATGACTCTTAGACAGAAAGCAGAACCTACCTTTCAAAGCACCCTCATTTTCCCCTTTATCCATTTTAGGAGAAATCTGCAGGGATCGCATGTTTTTCTTCCTCCTTTCTTTTCCTCTTTCTCTTCCTTCTTCTCACACTTGCATTTCTTCTTTTTTTCCTTTTGTGAGCACTGACAAGCCTTAAGCTCCAGAACCTCCTTTTTGGCACCAAGAAGTATTTATTTCTTCTTTCTCCCTCCTGTGTAAGAAAGGAAAGACCAGACGGCTGGCGTTTGTCTGTCTCCCTCATGTGTAGGGGAGTCCTCTCTTAGTATGTGAGTTTACTATTTGGGTACATTTCCTGCCTTCTGAAACATTTTAGGCAGAATCTAAACTTTTTTTAGTGACTCAGAATTATCATTATAGGACGTGGCCTTGGAAAGACGAAGGGATCTGAGATTTTGACTAAAAAAATCAACTTAAAACAGGAGGAGAAAGCAAACTTCCCTGGTTAAGTAAGCAATTAATCAAAGACTTTTAGGGCCCTTCACCTCCTGGAAGAATGTTGCATTGGAGCTAAGGTGGTCAGCAGGTAATGTGGTCCCTACACTCAAAGAGACAGTCTGTCAGAATCTGGTGAGCATCATCCAGTAGTGTCCCCAGTTTGTGAAGAAATGACTGTGTTCTGGGTTTTGTACTTAACCTTGCTCTCCCACCAATGCAGAAAGTTAAGTGCAAAGGGAAATAGTTAAAAGCTGTGGATTCTCAAATCCAGCTCTCTCACTCCAAAACCCAATTTTGCCTCTCACTAGCTGAAAAATCTCAGGAAAGATGCTTAACTCCATCTTTAAAGACTGGAGCATTAATACCTACTGCGTAGGGTAATAATAATACCTACTGTATAGGGTAGTTTTGAGAGTTAAATGAGATGGTTACAGAAGCAGGAACAGCACAGAAGCATCTAATAAGTACTAACTCTCACGATGTGCATTTATGGTGAAGAAAAATTCGGCAGTAATGGAGCCAAGGTTTGACTCCAAATTCTACTTTTTCCATTTCTTCATGAAGCCATTACCACAGGACAGAGAGAAAGTGGTGTTTGAGGCATAATCATTGGGATATTTCAAGTCACATTCCTACTTAGAAGTAATAAAATTTCACTTGTTTATTAGTTAGGATGTAGGTTCTGTTGTTAAAAACAAAAATATTAATGGCTTAAACAAGATAAGGTTATATTCTTATCAAGGAACAGATCAAGCATAAGCAGTGTAAGGTGACATGGTGGCTCCACTGTGGCAGCAACCCAGGCTCTTTCTTGTTGGTCTGTCACCCTCAATGTGTGGCTGGTTGTCCCCACTCCATCACCATGTGCACATCCCAGCCAGCAGGTGAGGAGACTGGAAAGTCTGAGGGTTCCCTTAAAGAAGAGCATGACTTGGAAGCTGTCCACATGACCTGCAATCATATTCCATTGGCTGTACCCAACTGCAAGGGAGGATGGGAAACACAGCTGGCCCTACGTATCTGTGAGTTCTGCATCCGTGGATCCATCCAACTGAAGATCAAAAGTGTTCAGCAAAAATTGCATCCATGCTGAACATGTACAGTCACTTTCCTTGTCATTATTCCCTAAACAATACAGTATTATGATTTATATAGCATTTACATAGTATTAGATATTATGAGGAGTCTAGAGATGATTTAAGGTACATGGGAGGGAATGTGTAGGTTATATGCAAATACTATGTCATTTTATATAAAGGACGTGAGTATCCATGGACTTTAGGATCTGAGGGAGATCCAGGAACTAATTCCTCATCAATATCAAGGGACAACTATATAGACTTTATTCTGAACAGTTATGTGCTCAACTATTATTAAAATAAAAAAGGAACAGTGAGTATTGGGAGCTTAGGTGAAATAGTTCTTTCCCATCAGCTTATCAGCTTTGTTCTGGTTCCAAGCTAAATTGATAATTCATTGTAAGCCCATTCTAGACATGCTATAATCCAGATTACTTACCGCTGGGGTTAATGGGTCTCTGTATCTCACCGTTAAGTATTCCAGACTGCAGAGGTTCTTTGATTTCCCTGTTACTCTTTCTTTATTGCCTTTTATTTCCTTTATCACTGCCAGGCTTCCCATTGGCATCTTGCGTGGCTGGCATCTAGCCCTCAGAGACCTCTCTCCTTCCATTCCTGCCTGGCCCTTCCCCTTTTCCACCCTCTTACACATTTGACACTTGCTTTTTTTTTGTAGATAGAATTATGCACAATGCAAAAGCAAACTGGTTTGAGTGAAGGCTAACTTATTACAAATCTTCTGATTAATCCATATTGGCTTTTTGATCCAGCTCCTTGCTCATTTCCTGATTCTCAATAGTGTTAGAATAGTTGAGGTTGCTAGCTAAGAAGTTCTTTGTATTAGAAGAAGAGAGGAGGTACAAGGAGACCAGTGATACAGAGAACTAAGTCATTAGAAAATACAGTCTCATAGGGAATTTTTGAGGGAAAAACACCACCACCACTTAGGACTTAAGAAAAAAAAAGATGAAGCAGATAAGGAATATAGCAGAAATGAGTGTGGAAGAGACCAACACAAATCCAGAGATTAAAAGTAGCTTTAAGTCTTTGAGGATAATTGTGGCTTCCTGGTGTGGATGTCTGGAGCACCAGGTTTGTTCTAATTGAAAGCACAATTTGGGGGTGGAGAAGAATCTCCAGTTTGTTAAGGTTGTGGTTAAATTAAAGTTGGGGAACACAGGATCTGGAGTTAGTATGCAGTTCATCCTCTCACAAACTGAAAAGAAAGCCATTAAGATGCTGGTCACCCAGGATGCTCTGGCGAGGAATAAACAGGGAGCTGAATGTTGGTCTTCACGCAGACTATTCTAATAACTAATCCTCTTTGTAACGGTCGATTTACATGTTAGAAGATCTAAAAGGCAGGAAGCGTAGAAATGGGCTTTGAATTTTCTTCCTTAGATTTCGTTTCCAATTAATCTTTCTGAGACAAGAATTGCAATCCACCACAAACTGTTTTGAAGCTTTTAAGAGCAGGTTTTGCTCCTTTGGACAAGATGCAAATGTATTAAAAGGAAAGAAAACAACTTGGTGTTTGGTTGGATATTTTTTCTCTTCGAATATGAAAACAATCTCTCAGTACCAATAAAAGGGGAGTAGAGAAATATTATTTCGCATAGACTTTTGGCAGCATCTTAGAATCATAGGACTAGTGAAGACTGCCCAGATTTTTTAGAGATGAGGAAACTGAGGCCCAGAGAGGCTAAGCCAAGCTTGGAAAGATGCTCCGCAAATTAGCAGGAGAGCTGGAACTAAAACCTTGTCTCCTGTTCCCTCGTCATGCCCTACTGCCACTTTGTTGCAGAGTTGATCTGTAACGAAGAACATGAATGGCGTCCTAAGCCTGATTTGTTTCTTTGGAATTTCTAAAGAAAGTACATTTTACATGAGTGGAAATGTTTTGTGTTCAAAGAGAAACACGTGCTACTAAGAAGAGAAGATGAAGATGCTCTTGCTCCTAAATGGGGGTGTTTGGTTGTGATCTCAAAAGCAAACAAGAGGCCCTGTTTCCTGCCCCAGTTTTTTCCTACCTTTCTTGCCTCTGGACTGAAAACTCTCCCATTATTTTTTTCTGAGGCAAAAATACGTAACAGATGGTAGTTTCTCCATTGCGCTGTGATTAAAATGCAAACATCACATCAGAAGAAACCCCCCTGCTGTTACCGGCTCTCAGTATTAGCCCACAGTGACTTGAACCTTTTTTGGGGGGTCAAGGGTTTAGAATGTGTTTAGTTTAGAATCTGGTGAAATCTGTGACTCTTTCCTCTAGAAAACGGGCACACAAAATTGTAATGCCTTCGGGTCTTCATCTCCCTCTGAAGCCCGCGTTTGGACCAGGTGAAGGACTCGTGCTTTTAAGTAAATTAGCTTGTCCCATTAACTGGCTGGTCTTAACTAGCAGAGCCTAATGGGAAAGAAACCAAGTTTCCATGGGAGAAAAAGAGCCAAATAGAAGCTTCCCTGAGGAGTAAGAAGCCAAGATAGAGAGTTCTGGACAAGCTAGAGAGAAGGGGACAAAGGAGACACGTCAGAGCAAAAGATTCCCAGGGGAGTTTGGAGGGAAGCCCGAGACAAACTCAACTTCAGCACCTTGTCTAGGGTTGGCTGTAATTATGATTTCCAGGCTTTCCTAACTTGCTTTGCTGACCTCTGTAATTATTCCAAAGTCACACACCTCCTTGGAATCCTTCCCTAACACACACTGCTCTCAAAGGCAGCCCTGGGCTGGTGAATAAGATGTCTCATGAGAGCGGAGTCCTTTTTCCCTGGCATCTTGCCACGTTGTGCTACTCCTGGACCTTTCAGACCCTAAAGGGGGTGGGACGCGTCTTAGAATATGCTGTGGGGAGATGATAGATCACCACAGCCTAGACATGATCTTGGCAAGCACGCTGGGTAGTGATGTATTGATAAACATCAAAAGAAGTGCGGAATTCCAAACAAGAAAGTGAATTGGAGTAACTCCACTGAGTCGGATTTTTTTTTTTTTTTTTTAAACAGAAGGTGATTTGTAATGCTTAGCCGGACATGGTTGAGAAGTGGGTATGGGACTCCTATGAGCAGTGGGAAGAGCTGCCACAGAGCAGGACCTGAGCTGCCAGGACTCAAATGTACCCTAGACTCGCTAGCAGTTCCAAAGAAGTGAGTCTGAGATGGAAAGTGAGTGCTGAGCAGCCATTTTATGAGCTGCTGAAAGTTGTTGCAAGTCGTGAACTGCTGTTCAGGACTTCACTGATTCCATGTTTTTAAACAGCCAGGTTCTCATCCTATAGCAAGAAAGAGAATGGTGAAATCTGAGTTAAAAGCAACTGGGATATAGGGCTGGACACTGGAAAGCCAGGTGCTTGACTGTATCTAATCAGAACTGGCCAAAAGAATTTGTGCAAAATGTTCTGTAGTCTGTACCACTGGGTAGACAGTAGCCTGATGTAGCTATTGAGCACTTGAAATACAGTACAACAAAGGAAATGAATTTTAAATTTCATTTATTTAACTTAGTCTAAGTAGCTACACATAGATAGTGGCTACCATATTGGACAATGCAGATCTGAACCTATGGCTCAAACAAGTCAGCATTGGCTCATGGTATTGACCCTCTGCTGGAGTTAATGCCCACCTTTGTTCATTTCTCCATTCCTTCATTCCGCAGGCATGCCTGGACCTACAGAGGGTCTAGTAGCCTGATCATCTCTGTAGCCTAGGCCCCTAGACATTCTCCTAGGTCACACATCTCATATCCACTTCACCAGATACACTCCCCCACAGGCTAACAGGAAGAGTGGCAGTTCTTCTTTCCTCACTTGACCTGGATGCTTATCTTCCATTGCACCATTCTAACTTTGTCTTACCCTTCTGGGGACATGTTGGCTTTGTTCTCTTCCCCATGCATGTAAAGCTGCCAATCTTGATCAGCTGGCATTAAGTGATTGGCTTTCCTTTCTGCTTCTGTCTGTAAAATGGGCATTTTTGGTATTCTGTAAGAGGACAAGTGGTTAGGTTGAAATCTGTAACTCATTATGAGGTTTATGGTGAGAAGGACAAAATTTAGAGTTGGAAATTATGTCAGAGTTAATGAAGCTCCATTTTCTTATTGGTCTGAAAACTATGGAACCAATGGCTTGAGTCAAAAACACAGTGTTCGTTCATCCACTTATTTGACAATATTTGTGTGCCAGGCACTGGGCACTGGTGCAACTGTGAGTACATCAGCACACTAAAACAAAAACAAAAAACAGAAAACACTTTCCCCCCTGCCCCACCAAAACAAAACAAAACAAAAAAACCAAGAAGAGTCTTTGCCCTCATGTAGAGGTAAGTGCTACAAAAATAAAGGGGAAGGGCATAGCTGCTGAGTGGTGCTCTTCCAGATAGAATGGCCAGGAAAATCCTCTCTGTGGGGTGGTATTGGAGTTGAGACATGGATGAAGTTAGGCCCTGAGTCATGTAACTATTTGGGGGAAAATCAATAGGCAGAGGAAATAGTCCAGGCCCGAGGCTGGGTATGTTTGGCTTGCTTGAGGGACAGTAAGCAGGCAGCAGAGTGAGTCGGGGGAGAATGGGAAGAAATGAGTCAGACAGGGAGCCAGAGGCCCGAGTGTATAGGGTCTTTTAGGTCATGGTATGGACTTGGATTTATTCTAAGTGCAATAAGATGCCGCTGTGGAGCTTTCCCTAATGTCAGCTAGGACCCATTCATTAGACAAGGAGATGCAACCTTGTATGCCTACAGGCAGGTAATGAGAGGGCTGTCCGGTTGGAAGGGGTTGGCCACTTCTCTGCTCCAGACCATCATGGCTGTGCAGGACCACAAGACCTGGGCCGCCAGAGGTCACTCTCCATAAATGAAAATGTAGAAATTTTAAAATGTGAAAGCTTCCAATTTTTAAATACTGGCAAAAATTCAAGTTAAACACATACACACAGAGTACAGGTCAAAGAAAAGATATCTGCAGATAGTATCCACCAGTCTGCACCTTCTGCATTGTACAGTCATATCCAGGGAGTTTGGATTTCAACTGAAGCACCTGAGACAAAGAAAATTCCAAATGACACCCAAACAAAATCACTAGAGGATTTGGAATAACCACCACTGTCATTGGCATTGTGTAAGCCCAACCATATAAGACAAAATCTACTACAAAGTTTCACCTTCTCATTAGGATGTAGATGGTTGTGACAGACCATTGCTCCCACAATGACATGGAGACAAAAATGAATAAGCTTTAAAAAAATCATATAGACTGGGTGCAGTGGCTCACACCTGTAATCCCAGAACTTTGGGAGGCTGAGGCAAGTGGATCACGAGGTCAGGAGTTTGAGGCCACCCTGGTCAACATGGTGAAACCCCATCCCTATTAAAAATACAAAAATTAGCCGGGCGTGGGGCACACACCTGTAATCCCAGCTACTCAGGAGGCTGAGGTAGGAGAATCGCTCGAACCTGGAAGGTGGAGGTTGCAGTGAGCCGAGATCGTGCCGTTGCATTCCAGCCTGGGCAAAACAGTGAGACTCCATCTCAAAAAAAACAAAAACAACAGCAACAACAATAACGATGACAACAACAACAACAAAACATATTTAAAAAGGCATTGGAGAGCTAGAGACACAAATATGTCCAAAGAAACTCAATTCCATGGAGAGATGAATTTCCATGGAATATGAAGAAAAGGAGGGCTTCTAGGGACATTTGAAAAGTCTGGGCGTGTAGCAGGAGGAAAAGAGGACTGTCACACAAAGAGGGGCCCTGCTGGGTGAGGAAAAGCTAGTCAATGTTTTAGCAGATACATGGGCTAGTGTGACAGACTGGGATTAGCAGGAGCCACCACTGCCAGGCTAGTTTTCCCATTTGCTAATTCCGCTCCCTGAGACCTTGCTGAACGTGTGCCAGGGCAGAAGGCTGACAGCTGGGCCTGCAAGGGCAGAGAGAGCACCACACGCTCATGGTGCTGAGTTCCAAAGTTTGCAGACAGCTCTGTAATACTTGAAAAGCATATCTCACTCTGGAGACATTCGCACAAGTGGCAGTCATTAAAGAGCTGTGTTCTTTCTTAGGAACATAAAATGGGGTGTCTTACAGTGGATGACATTTTAGAGTCAATGAGACCTGGTAGCAGTCATGCCTTTTTTTTTTTTTTTTATGCAAGAAAAATTACACATGGAAGGCAAACTGGAAAAACATACCAAACATAATTAGAAGGCCAATTATGATCTCAATATTTTATTATATCTATATGTATGTTATACCTGAATAAATATTTCTTTAAAAAATTTAAAAATTGCAGCCATGCATGGAAGGAGTGAAGAGGGTGCTGCTGGCAGGGAACTCAACGGCAGCAGCCCCCAGAGGATAATGTACAAGGCACGTCCTGTACAGGGAGTCTGCCAGCCTGGCCGAGGGCACCCCTCCATAAGCACTTGGAATGAGCCCAGCTACACCAAGGGTAGGAGATCTGCCAATATCACGGAGGGAGAAATACACGTCTAGTCTATGACCCAGCATCCCAGAGGCCTGCAGGCTAACCTGCCTCTCCGGAAGAAAACAAAGCAAGTAGAGGGCCTGTCACTGCTGGAGATACCCACGATGGAGACAATGCTTCAGTAGCGGGCCCAGGTGTCACCATGCAACAGCACAACAGCTCCGCCTTTGTCCATCAACATGGAAGTGAAAGAAAAGAAAGCCACCAAGTTAGAGAAAGCAACCATCAAACCACCACCATCAATAGCAAGTACTTAGTGAGCATCTACTTTGTGTCAAGTGCTTCCTGGGCACTGGATCATCCCATAACTAGTAGGTGTCCTGTGGCCCTCTTCTTCCAGAATCAGAATAACCCATCTGTTGTGATTCTATTTCTTCTTCTTTTTTTTTTTTTTTTGAGACGGAGTCTTGCTCTTGTCATCCATTGACTCCATACATTGGAGTGAAATGGAGCAATCTCGGCTCACTGCAACCGCTGCCTCATGTGTTCAAGCGATTCTCCTGCCTCAGCCCTGCTGAGGGGCCAGGATTACAGGCATGTGCCACCATGCCCAGTTAATTTTGTATTTTTGTAGAGATGGGATTTCACCATGTTGGCCAGGCTGGTCTCTATCTTCTGATCTCAGGGGATCCGCCCGCTTTGGCCTCCCAAAGTGCTGGGATTACAGGCATGAGCCACCGTGCCTAGCGTCCTAGTTCTATTTCTGTCACACTAATACAGTGCCTACCATATGGGAGGCATTCAAAAGATATTTTTGAACAACTAAGTAACTACATTAGTCATTTATCAATCGGGTTTAGGTAGAACTCTCAACATCGAAACAGAACGCACCATTCCCTCACTCCCGAGATGCTGCCCCTTGCACACCAGGCCCCTCCCTCTACAGACATCCAGACTCTGTCTGGGTTTGGCTCTTAGGAGATGGAAGCTTCTGGCTGGGCCAGAGCCCTCCCAATACCATCTTTATCGGGAATGCCTTCTGTGTTGAAGGGGAACCTTCCCTCATCTACTCTATATCCTTCCCCAGATATTTAGCACAGAAATTTTTGTTTTGATATTGGCATTATATTGTTTCAAACACAAGGAATCGAAGAAGCAAGCAAGGGTCCTAAACTTTTCTTTGGCCATGTTAGGGCTGTTCAGAGATATGCCTGTTATTTTTCTTTGGAGATTTTAGGTTTGCTGATTATTATAGCATAATCTAACCCATCCATTCATACTTTTCCCCCTCACTATCAATTGACTTTAAACTGTCCCTTCAGCCTAATCATTACTTACTTTTAATTAGGTACAAGTGTTGCCATAAGAATCAGAATCTCTGTCTAACTGGCAAGAGCAATAACGTGTGCTGTCACAGGTTTTTCATCAAATGATATGTGACACAGCTCATCTTAGGGCTCATCTGTAACCTTCTAGATGTCGAAGGCATTTACAGCTTTATGTGCTGGTTTGCAGTTTCTTTTGCAACCTCTGCATAATACACTCTTTTTTTTTTGAGACAGGGTCTTGCTTGTTGCCCAGGCTGGAGTGCAGTGGCACAATCATGGCTCACTGCAACCTCTGCTTCCTTGAGTCAAGCCATTCTCCCACTTCAGCCTCCCGAGTCGCTAGGACTACACAAGCTAGGCTAATTTTTAAATTTTTTTTGTAGAGATGAATTCTCACTATATTGCTCGAACTCCTAGACTCAAGTGTCCTCTTGCCTTGGCCTCCCAAAGTGTTAGGATTACAGGCACGAGCCACTGTTCCCAGCCAATACACTTTTGAGATTCATGTGAATTCTATTCCCCTCTTTTGTACCTGGCCTAAGGCATTAGGAAAGAAGTAGATCAGTACCTCCCAATTTATTTGTGTGGTTAATTCTTGATTATTTCCTAAGGCAGAGCATAAGAGGAAGTTATGGGCTACCCCACATCAAACAAAAGTAAAAGAAACTCTCTTGTGACTAACTATAGTCAAAATTCTTTGGAGACCTCACTTTGACAAGACTGCATATTACGGCCAGGCCCAACCCAACCACACTGGAGATTTGTCAAGTGGGGAAGGGGTTGGAGAAGCCAATGGAGTGTCCCCATCTGTTTCAACCAGAGCAGTTCAGTTGATGATTTGGTCTCTTTCTTCTCACCGGAATCAGCCGTTGACTGATTTTTAGTCCTACTAGAGAAATGAATTTATTCCCCTTCTCTGCTGTGTCTTGGGTCCAAGAGAAAATATTAGATACGCAGAGCAATGGGAAAACTCAAGATAGTGATGTTCAGAAATGCAGGCAGACTGGCCACCTGTGGTGGCTCATGCCTGTAATCCCAGCACTTTGGGAGGCTGAGGCGGGTGGATCACCTGAGGTCAGGAGTTTGAGACCAGCCTGGCCACCATGGTGAAACCCCATCTCTACTAATAATACAAACATTAGCTGGGCGTGGTGGTGCACACCTGTAATACCAGCTACTCTGGAGGCTGAGGAAGGATAATCGCTTGAACCCGGGAGGCGGAGGTTGCAGTGAGCCAAGATTGTGCCATTGCACTCCAGCCTGGGCAATGAAAGCAAGAAAAAGAAAGAAAGAAAGAAAGAGAGAAAGAAAGAAAGAGAGAAAGAAAGAGAGAAAGAAAGAAAAAGAGAAAGAAAGAGAGAAAGAAAAGAAAGAAATACAGACATACAGAAATACAGAAAGAAAGAAAGAAAGAAAGAAAGAAAGAAAGAAAAGAAAAGAAAGAATGAAAAGAAAGAATGAAAAGAAAGAAAAGAGAGGAGGAGAGAAAGAGAGAAAGAAATGCAAGCAGACAGGGTGTTCTGTCCGCTGGACTCCAGTCCTTGGGCGAGGGATACGTATGAACAAGGCAGGACCCCAGTCTTGAAGAAACTGGTGTACAGAGCAGGCTATCAGAGCAGCGATTAAGGACCAGAAACTAAGAAAGATACCTAGATTCCCACAACTCCAGGAATCATATAGGTCAGTTGTGAGAGAGACTCCTAGATCTCCTTCAGTATCCCTCTCCCCTTTTCAAATGGCATAGGATACTTAGCCAAGTGCAGGGCCACTCAGCTAAATGCTGCATTTCCCAGCCTTCCTTGTAGGAATATTTGACCACCTGACTGAGTTCTGGCCTATGGTAGGAGAGCAGGCATGACATGTGCACCTTTCTGGAGGGGGCGGGTCTTAGTCTGCTCAGACTACTATAACAAAATACAATAGACTGAGTGGCTTGTAAACAACAGGAATTTATTTCTTACAGTTCTGGAGGATGGGGAGTCTAAGAGTAAGGTGCTGGCTTGGTGGGGTTCTGGTAGAGGCCTTCTCCTGGCTTGCACAGTGCTGCCTTCTTGCTAGTTGTTCACTTGGTAGAGAGAGCAAGCTCTCTAGTCTCTTCTTATTAGGGCACTAATCCCATCATGAGACTCCTACCCTCAGGACCTCATCTAAACATAATTACCTCCCAAAGGCCCCACCTCCAAATACTATCTCCTTGGGGGTTAGGGCTTTAGTACATGAATTTTGGAGGGACACAAATGTTAGGTCTATAACAGAGTATGTCCTCCTTAACTTTTCCTCTCCTTTTCCCTGCTGGAATGGGGACATGCCGGTGGGCCATCGTGGATCATGTAGATAGATGTAGCATCCTAGGGATTGGCAAAGCAACAAGATATAAGGAGTATGTGGCCCTGATCAGTTGGGGAGGAGCCACCATGCCAGCTCCAACTTCTATGTGACAGAGGAATAAACTTCTGTCTGCTGTAAGCATTGTTACTTTTGGTCTCCTTTATAAGCATCTGATCCTGTCCTAACTTGGTGACCTTGAAAGTGAGGTATAAGTTTCCCTGGGGAATAAATATCCTCCACTGGATATGAAAACCCTTATAATTTTAAGGGAATCAATTGCCAGATGCTTAAACTTCCACATAATGATAAATGTTTTGATGGTGATAATAACAATACTCAAATTGAAAAATTAACTATGTTTCATGCACTTCACTGACACTAATTCACTGAACAAATCTTAACTCAAACAGATTCCTTTCTAAAATTAGTCTATCTTAGAACATGCCTGTGGTTGAAACAATTTCCCTTTCTCACTCCACAAATGCCCTTTTTCTCCCACTTCAAAGAAAAGGTGTAACTAACTCATTCCAATTCTTAAAATGAGGACTTGCCCTTGGGGCAGTGTTTCTCAAACTTAATTCTTATCACCTTCTAAGGAGCCTTTTAGACATTTTTTGTTGATCATTCCCATCATGAAATTTTAATACAGTACAGGTGCAGATGGCCTATGATAGTTCAATTTATGAGGAGTTTATATGGACTTAATCTAATTGTAAATCAAGGAACATCTGACATGGTTCAACTTTTATTGATTTATCAAAATGTAACACCATTGTACGTTGAGGAACATCTGTACCCTGTATATCTATTTATGTACTGTGCATGTCTGTGCTTTGTATATACAGGAGTAAGATTTTTTTCATCTTTTAAGAACTAATTTTTGTCTCCATCAAGAAAGCATGCTCTAGAATGTAAAAACTTATGGGGCACTGTTTTAGTCTGTTTTCATACTGCTATAAAGAACTGCCCGAGACTGGGTGATTTATAAAGGAAAGAGGTTTCAGCATGGCTGGGGAGGCCTCAGGAAACTTACAATCATGGCGGAAGGCAAAGGGGAAGCAAGGCACCTTCTTCACAAGTCAGCAGGAAGGAGAAATGCTGAGTGCAGGGGGAAGAGCCCATTATAAAACCATCAGATCTCATGAGAACTCACTCATTATCATGAGAACAGCACAGGGGAACCCTCACCCCATGACTTAGTTACCTCCACCTGGTCTCTCCTGCATGGGGATTATGGGGATTATGAGGATTACAATTCAAGATGAGATTTGGGTGGGGACACAAAGCCTAACCACATCTGGCACCAAAGGACTATTTGAAATATTGGTG